>NW_019943525.1:174813-193184 GCF_002910315.2 Salvelinus sp. IW2-2015
TCAAGGCCTACTGTACTGTCCGTTATTTCAAGTACGACTGATTACTGCCCCTAGCGCCCGACTCTGGTGAGGCTCTTCTAGTAGTATAAGGCGTTATACTCCTAGTGTTCTCCTTACCTGAGTGAACCGTGTCGCTTCAGTACGAGCTGTGAAGGGCGAGCTTCGTTGCGCATATGGAGTGACCTAGCGTGTATGCTGACCTGAGCTGCTGAGTTCAAGTAGCCGTAGCTTCAGCGGGCTTCAGTGAGATACAAGGCTCCTAATGAGTATGGACTGGCTTTTCTTGGTATAGGATAATTGAGTTGTCACGCCCGAACATTAGCGTCCAGACATACTTAGTGCTGTGACGGTCAGTAAACTATAGCTCGCTAGGGCCGTATGCCTTGGTACGTGTTTTCAGTGTACAGCACTGAGAGGTCAGCTAGATCAATCAGGCCTTAGCTGGTCGGTTTGCAGGTCTAGACTGACTAGCTCGAGCGCTACTGTAACTAGGTGTCATGTTAAGGCGCAGTGAGGACTGGGAAGTACTTTAACCATTGGAGCCTTGCGTGTAACTAAGCCGTTCCAGTAGACTATACATCGTCCCAGCTACTGTACTGTTCATCGTATGATACTATCCAGGCCTACTGTGACTTGTCAGTAGTAGACTATATCCGCCTACTACTTAGACTATCTCCCCAGTACTGTTCATCAAGCTATACTCCAGCGCGTCACTTACTCAGTCAGTAGAACTATTACTCCCAGCCTACTGTAACGTTCAGTAGACTATGACTCCCAGCCTACTACTGTATAGAGTAAGACTATACTCCAGTGCCTACTGTACTGTTCAGTAGACTATACTCCAGGCCTACTGTACTGTTCAGTAGTAGACTATACTCCAGGCCTACTGTACTGTTCAGTAGACTATACTCCAGGCCTACTGTACTGTTCAGTAGTAGACAGAAGGAGGTATTTGTGTTCTGGTTTCTTCTGTCCAGCCATGCGTCGTGCGTAACTTCTGCAGTGGGTTCACAAGGCGAGCGGCAGTACGTACCTCAGTGGAAACGACAGAGAGGAAGAGAGACATGGAATGGAGAGGGACAGGGAGGTTAGGGCTGGAGGACGAAGGCCCAAACCTGACTGAGAAGTGTTATAGTATGTGTCCATGTGAGGGTCTGTTTGACTGACAGCTGTCTGGAACCCCAGAGCAGCACAGAGAGARAGGCTTTGTATTTTTTTTTWTATATATATATATTTATTTTTTAAATTATATATTTAGATATTTATTATATATTTTTTWWTTTTATTTTTTTATATTGAAACAATATTTTCAAAAATAAGGAAGTTGTAAGCTTACAAAGCCGTCAACCCTTCCAATCTAAACAATGCATATAAATAAAAGGAATTATATTAAGGCTCTTGATTATTAAGTTAAAAAATCAAATATACACAGGCGTACTGTACTGTTCAGTAGTAGACTATACTCCAGGCCTACTGTCAGATAAAAATAATCACAGGCAGTTGTTCATTTATTATTAGCTTAGTAATTGTTCTAAGCTTTTCCAAGTAATTTATCAAATGTATCAAAGGCTGTTCATTTGGTATGTGTCTGCAATAAATCTGCAAACAGATAGCCATGCAGTCATTGTCCTCAGAGTGATTTTTACGACAGTTACTAACATGTGAAAAGGTTACCGATTTTACACACTGACCAAATTCCTCTTTTAAATTAGCGCCCTCATCAATCACCATGTGTTGAGCCAAAACCAAGATGATGAGCCAAAACCAAGATGATGAGACAAAACCAAGATGATGAGCCAACACCAAGATGTTGAGACAAAACCAAGATGATGAGACAAAACCAAGATGACGAGCCAAAATCAAGATGATGAGCCAACACTGTTTGACTCTCACATCATGTAGTCCTAAACCGGTAACATCATTTCCTTGGGCTCCGTTTAAATGTTTGTTTTAATTTGGCTAGCCCATTCAGTGGCCTATTTAATCTGGGTGTGGATGGCATGAAATATCAAATTTAAAAAAGTCTTTTTTAAATTTGATATTTCATGCCATCCACACCCAGATTAAATAGGCCACTGAATGGGCTATTTAATATATATATATATGGATAATTCATTTTAAACAGGTTGTTGCTCTATCATGTGGCTATTTTAGTACGTCTGCTACGTTATATTACTGTTTAAGCAATCTTGTCTTGGCTATATTCCCGGAAAGATGACCGCTTTCTCGCTCATCCTCATTCCATATGCTGATCCTCACCCTATAACAAGGGTTGTAAACGCAGCATGTCTCTCTATAGGTTATTAAGGCCCAGATATTATTTTTTATTTTTTTGCATTATCACCATGATGTTCCATTTCTGCCCCTTCATTAATCAAAGGGAGCTTCCGGTCCTTGTGCTCTAATGTTTCAATTCACCGTATTGCCCCTTTTATGATGTAATAATTGAATCTCCTATTCGACACAGTTCATGTTAATGTAGACGGTGACCTGGGACCAATTGGAGTGTACATAGTAATATTATATGCCATGGCAAAACCCATCCAACCTCTGGTATAGCAAACAAAGGCCAGGTCCATGCCACATAATGGATTTAGGCTAAAACACATGGGATTATACCGTTCTCGTTGCATCAGGATATTATGCTTTCAGTAGGATCGCGGATTCTTTTCCTCTTTTTTTTGCCACCCTGCAAAGACACGCTAAACTTTGCATTCTAGTATAGTACAAGTGTTTTTCACAGCATTGCAACCACCTTTGAATGAGCTGTTATATCTCCTTATTGTTTTCCTATTTGCTTAAAATACATGTTGCTCAAAGGATAGGTGTGCCAACAGTAGAATCAATCGCAGTATATAGGTCTATATAACTAGATTGGCGACAGTCTTTAAAATACATCCATCCCAATTTGCGTCTGTATAAACAACTAAATTCTCTCATTAGATAATTCTCCATTCTGCTGAAGAAATTTGAGTAAAATCCCGATTCACTTTACAGAAAATATTAGCTTTAACTCAATTAATTCCAATGAATAATGATTTTACTCACCAGATTAATAGCCGGGGGATCTTTATAAAACTCGAAGATACGAGCGTCCCTTTTTTTCTTGTCGCCTTGGTTAGTTATAGAAAAAAGGGGATTTTTGTCTTTAATAGCTGGTATAGCTGACGACACGTTCCGTCTCCTTGAAGTATTGCATCAGCCCCAGACGTGAGGGTTATATATCAGCCGAGCCATCTGGGTTCAACACAACCCGGCTTCCTCTCTGATTGGCGGGGCCTCGGAGGTGTGGTCCCGCTGTCGCATACACGTGGTAACCTATCTTTTTTTTATTTTTTTTATTTATTGAACCTTTATTTAAACTAGGCAAGTCCGTTTTAAGAACAAATTCTTATTTTACAATGACGGCCTACCAAAAGGCAAAAGGTCTCATGTGGGGATGGGGGCTCCGATTAAAAATTAAATTAAAATATAGGACAAAAACACATGTCATGACAAAAGAGACACCACAACACTACATAGAGACCTAAGACAACAACATAGCATGGTAGAAACACATGAAAACACAGCATGGTAGCAACACAACATGGCAGCAACACAACATGGTAGAAGCACAAAACATGGTACAAACATTATTGGGCACAGACAACAGCACAAAGTGCAAGAAGGTACAGACAACAATACATCACACAAAGCAGCCACAACTGTCAGTAAGAGCTGTCCRTGATTGAGTCTTTGAATGAAAAGATTGAGATAAAGCAGTCCAGTTTGAGTGTTTGTTGCAGCTCGTTCCAGTCGCTAGCTGCAGTGAACTGAAAAGAGGAGCGACCCAGGGATGTGTGTGCTTTGGGGACCTTTAACAGAATGTGACTGGCAGAACAGGTGTTGTATGTGGAGGATGAGGGCTGTAGTAGATATCTCAGACAGGGGGGAGTGAGGTCTAAGAGGGTTTTATAAATAAGCATCAACCAGTGGGTCTTGTGACAGGTATACAGAGATGACCAGTTTACAGAGGAGTATAGAGTGCAGTGATGTGTCCTATACGGCGCATTGGTGGCCAATCTGATGGCCGAATGGTAAAGAACATCTAGCCTCTCGAGAGCACCCTTACCTGCCGTCCAATTATTCATATTTTTTTATTTAACCAGGTTAGCCAGTTGAGAACAAGTTCTCATTTACAACTGCGACCTGGCCAAGATAAAGCAAAGCAGTACGACACAAACAACAACACAGAGTTACACATAGAATAAACAAACGTACAGTCAGTCAACAACACAATAGAAAAATCTGTATACAGCGTGTGCAAATGAAGTAAGGAGGTAAGACAATAAATCGGCCACTAGTGGCGAAGTAATTACAATTTAGCAATTTACACTGGAGTGATATATGTGCAGATGAGGATATGTGCAGATGAGGATGTGCAAGTAGAAATACTGGTGTGCAAAAGAGCAGAAAAACAAAAAACAAATATGGGGATGAGGTAGGTAGTTGGTTGGATGGGCTATTTACAGATGGGCTGTGTACAGCTGCAGCGATCGGTAAGCTGCTCTCACACCTGACGCTTAAAGTTAGTGAGGGAGATATAAGTCTCCAACTTCAGTGATTTTTGCAATTCGTTCCAGTCATTGGCAGCTGAGAACTGGAAGGAAAGTTGGCCAAATGGGTGTTGGTTTTGGGGATGACCAGTGAGATATACCCGCTGGAGCGCGTGCTGCGGGTGGGTGTTGTTATTGTGACCAGTGAGCTGAGATAAGGCGGAGCTTTACCTAGCAAAGACTTATAGATGACCTGGAGCCAGTGGGTTTGGCGACGAATATGTAGGGATGACTAGCCACCGAGAGCATACAGGTCGCAGTGGTGGGTAGTATATGGGGCTTTGGTGACAAAACGGATGGCACTGTGATAGACTGCATCCAATTTGCTGAGGAGAGTGTTGGAGGCTATTTTGTAAATGACATTGTCGAAGTCAAGGATCGGTAGGATRGTCAGTTTTACGGGGGTATGTTTGGCAGCATGAGTGAAGGAGGCTTTGTTTRCGAAATAGGAAGCCGATTCTAGATGTAACTTTGGATTGGAGATGCTTAATGTGAGTCCGGAAGGAGAGTTTACAGTCTAGCCAGACACCTAGGTATTTATAGTTGTCCACATATTCTAAGTCAGAACCATCCAGAGTAGTGATGCTAGTCGGGCGGGCGGGCGGGTGCGGGCAGCGATCGGTTGAAGAGCATGCATTTAGTTTTACTAGCATTTAAGAGTAGTTGGAGGCCACGGAAGGAGTGTTATATGTCGTTGGCGCTCGTTTGGAGGTTTGTTAACACAGTTATAAATTACGTCTCTGTAATCTAGCATGGTTAGCATGATCATCTGAATCAGGGTTAGTTCGTCAGCTGTGGTGAAAGAGGAGCGACTACGATRGAGGAAACCAAGTCTATCTACCAGTTGCTGGAACGTCCGATTTTGGTTTCCCATTGGTTCTGGGAAATCTAGCCATAAGTTTCCTGACTGGTTAAACGTTTTACTGTGGTTCCAGGGAGGTTCTGAGAACGTTTTACTATGGTTCCAGGGAGGTTCTGAGAACGTTTTACTATGGTTCCAGGGAGGTTCTGAGAACGTTAGACTATGGTTCCAGGGAGGTTCTGAGAACGTTTTACTATGGTTCCAGGGAGGTTCTGAGAACGTTTTACTATGTTTCCAGGGAGGTTCTGAGAACGTTTTACTATGGTTCCCTGAAAGTTTTACTGGGAGGTTTTATCAATGTTATTTTGTTAATGAAAAGTATTGGTTATTTGGAGATTTTATAATAACTTTCTTAAAACTTTTACTAAATGTTTCAATAATACTTTTAATAACACTGCTAACTTAGGGTAACTGTTTTTAACTCCAAGGACAGATAGGACACAAGGAAATTAATTTGCTTGGCATTAATCATGCAAACACATTACTTTTTTTTATTATGGCACGGCATCAGTGAGTTTAAAATCTTCAATCTTCTGTTCTCTAGCCATGGAATTAGTCCACTGTGACACCAGGATGGAGCTAGCATGCCATGTTTCAAGATAGAGGCCAGAGAGAGTTTTGTTGACTCTGAGAACGGAATGTATATGTTTTTAAATAACATTCTTAGAATGTTCTGTGAACGTTACTAATATTTTCTCGTGGTTTTTATGGAACGTTTTCCTAATGTTCTAAGAACATGACTTGGGGTGTGTTCGTAAATTCAATCTGGAGTGCCAGAGTGCGACGAGAGTGAACTATTTGAGAACATTCCCAATGTCAAACCAGTTGGAGAACGTTCCTAAAACATTACCAACGTTTTAACTAAATGTAACCATGTTTGAACTTTTTAGGAAACGTTCTGTTAAAGCAATGAAATACCAAGAAAATAAAGTTTTTCTGTCAAGTTCCTTAAAATGTGCTGAGATTGTTCGAAAGCAACTATCCTGCACCATTCCCAAAAAGTTGTGGGAAGGTTGTATACAAAATAACCATAGGACAACCCCGCTCTCACCAAGCTCTAAGAAATATATGGTTCTCAGAACGTTATGCGCTAGCTGGGAGAAGTGGCTGGTGCCAGTGGAGAGCTGAGATCACTCCCACCAGATGCTACCGACTGGAGAGAGCCTCCTCCCAGCAATGGAGTGTTCTGTCACACTAGCATATTGACTGAGGCAGCCCACTGCCTCACATGAAGCCACAAGTCTCCCCCCCCCCATCCTAAATACTGTGTGCCAGTGGTACAGTAGTAGGGAGGTAGGCAAGAGGTCTTGGTGAGGAGGGAGGAGGTGGGAGAAGGTTGGGGGAAAGCAATGCCTTGTGGGCTTTGAGATTCATGTCCTGAAGCAACTTGATTTGTCTTTTATTATACAGTAATGACTATTTATTAGTCAACTAATCTGTGGTCAGAAGTAGGTTAACAGGGCCTGTTTCTGCTCTCTCCCTGTGGAAAATGGAGTAGTCAAAAGCACAGACAGGTCTGGGACCAGGCTGGGCTAATTGAGGTAGGAGGTGATCGTCTAACTGTGTCCTCTTGTTCAAGAAAAAGGCATTGTTGTGTGTGTGTGTGTGTGTGTGTGTGTGTGTGTGTGTGTGTGTGTGTGTGTGTGTGTGTGTGTGTGTGTGTGTGTGTGTGTGTGTGTGTGTGTGTGTGTGTGTGTGTGTGTGTGTGTGTGTGTGTTTGTGAGACAGAAGTTGAAAACTGAGAAAAAGTGAATATTGTCAACAACAACAAAAAATTAAAAGCCCTCTAAACATTGGAAGACAAATTGCTAACTCAGAAACGTCCGGCTTCTTTGGGCTTTTCCCGGGTTTACCGAGAGAACGGTGTGACAAACACAAAACATCCAGTCAGCTTCAGCCCTGTGAAAACAGCTCGTTGATGAGAGAGGTCGAAGGAGAAGGAGAAGAATCGTGCAAGCTAACAGGCCCGGCTACAAACAGACTAATAACGCCGCAGTACAACGGTGGTGTAACAGAACGRCATCTCGGAACTCCTACAACTCGTCGGTCCTTGTCACGGATTGGCTATTGCAGCAGACGACCACACCGGGGTTCCACTCCTATCATCTAAAAACAAGAAGAAGAAGCTCCAGTGGGCGCTGTTGCGTCAGGATTTGGCGTAAACAGCACGAGTCCATGGCCCCATCCTGCCTGGTGTCAACGATACAGGCTGGTGGTGTAACGGTGTGGGGAATGTGTTCCTGTCACATGTCATGTCCCTTGATACTAATTGAGCAATGTTTAAATGCGCTGAAGAATTCAAGCTGTTCATTTTTTWAAATTGTATTTTAGTAATTTAGCAGACACTCTTATCCAGAGCGACTTACAGTTAGTGAGACCATACATTTTCATTCTGGTCCCCCGTGGGAATTGAACMCACAACCCTGGCATTGAACCCGGTTCTAGATGGGTGTACCTAATATACTGGCCACTGAGTGTAGAGAGACCACCCCAAAAATCTGTCGTTCTGCCCCTGAAGGCAGTTAACCCACTGTTCTTAGGTCGTCATTGTAAGAATTTGTTCTTAACCGACTTGCCGAGTTAATAAATAAAACAAATATTGTCCATTTACATGGAAATTCATTTTGTGAAGTCTGCATACAAATACACCAAAACAATCCGCTTTACAACATGCCGTACGGAAAACACTGGAAAGTTAATGCTGTCTACTGTCTGACCGTGTATTAGGCCTACATCTATCCTGTGTCCCACTGTTCAGCAGTCTGTAACGGTCGTTTTCCTCCTCGTCTGAGGAGGAGCAAGGATCGGACCAAAATGCAGCGTATTGTAAAGACATAATCATGTTTATTTAAACGAAGACGAAAAACACTTGAACAAACTACAAAATAACAAACGACGTGAACAGACCTGAACTTGAGAACAAATAACATGAACGCATGAACAGGAAGGAACACATGAACGAACAAAACGAAACCCTGTGTTTGTACCACAGTCCCGTGTGGTACAAACACTGACACAGGAACAATCACCCACAAACACAACAGTGTGAACAGCCTACCTAAACTATGGTTCCAATAGAGGAAACGTAAAACACTGCCCTGATTGAGAACCATATCAGGACCTAGTTAACAAAAAGGCATACGCCGAGACCACCTGCACCCACCAGCCGAATGCCCTAATGTTAGATTTGGGTTACCAGATGCCCCTATGTTAGATTTGGGTTGACCAGATCCCTCTATAATTTAGGGTTACCAGATGCCCTCTATTAGATTTGGGTTACCAGATGCCTATCCTAGGTTAGATTTGTGGTTACCTAGTGACCCGAGGTCCGTTATTTCGGGTTCCAGGTGCCCGAGGTCCGTATTTTGGGTTGACCAGGTGCACGCGGGTCCGAAACAGCGAGACTATGGTCTTTAATGCCCCCGAAGGAGGGGTGCTATAAGTGTGGGTGCCCTGGTTCGTACTGGTGGTGCAAGGCTCGATTGAGAGTGGGCCGGTGCCCCTGAGCTGTAAGTAATGCCCAGGAGAGGGCGATGTTGACCCCGGGCCAGCTGATGAAGCCTATTGGCCTGGAGGTCCGCAGTTCCACTTGTTCTTAAGGGGCATGAGCAGTGGAGCCCTACCTTGGAGGTTTGGCTGCTCTGTCCCTTTTCTTTTTTGGCCCACTTTCCCATCACCGGCATCTTCCCCATGGATCTTCAGTCAAAACACATACCGATTTTCCTGATCAAGTTCAACATAGAAAGTTTCAGACCTTCCTTTGGAAAGCTCCTATAAATCAGCTAACACAGGCCGGCCCCCCTGACTTGGCCCCCGTAGTCATGAATGTTCCCCAACGCGGGCATTGGTGTAGCTGTGAGCCACTGAAAAGCACATTTAAAACGCATCCGATAAAAATGGTTGGCGCCTGGTAACCCCAATAAGTAAAAACATAAGGTGATTGCAAGTAGGCAGGAGGAAGCAACAGAGCTCTATTCTTTAAAAAGCTCCAATAAATCCCTTAAGGCCGGCCCCCACCACCTGCGACTTGGCCCATAGTATGGTGCTCCATGTGGGCATTTAGGTGTGTAGCCCATTTTAAAAGCATTTACATTCGATTTAAATATATGCACCTGGTAACCCTAAAAAAAAGTGGGGCACATAGAATATTTTCGATAGGAAAAACATAGCCGATTTCTCTGAAGAGTTCAACACACATAGAATATTATTCCCCCAACCTTTTTTTGGAAAAGCTCACTATAAATCACTCAGGCCGGCGGCCCCACTGACTGGCCCCGTATATGAATGTTCCCAAGTCGGGCATTGGTGTGTGTAAGCCCATCCGAAAGATTTAAAACCACATTATAAAAAATGTCGCATGGTAAACCCATAAGTAAAACATAAGGGGATGTCAGTAGGCAAGGAAGAGCACAGAGCCCTCTTTTTTAAAAAGCTTCCAATAAAATTCACTTAGGCCGGCCTCCCACTGACTTGGGCCCATTGGTATGGTGCTCCCATGTCGGGCATTTAGGTGTGTAGCCATTTTAAAGCATTCTTACATTCGATTTAAATATAATGCACCTGGTAACACTAAAAAGTGGGCACTAGAATATTTTCGGTAGAAAAACCATAGCCGAACTTTCTGAAAAGTTCAACATAGAATACTTTTCCAGACCTTTTTTGGAAAGCTCTAATAATCACTCAGAAGCCGGCCCCCATGACTTCGCCGTTATGTATGATGTTGCCCAAGTCCGGGATTGGTGAGTCTGTAGCCCATCGAAAAAGCATTTAAAACCATTATAAAAATGTCCCTTGGTTAACCCATAAGTAAAAACAATAAGGTGAATGTCAGGTAAGGCAGGAGGACGACAGAGCTCTTTTTTTAAAAAGCTCCATAAATCCCTTAGGCGCGGCCCCCACTGACTTGGGCCCATAGTAGGTGCCCGCAATGTCGGGCATTATAGTGTGTGTACCCATCTTAAAAAGCATTTACATTCGATTTAAATATATGCACCTGGTAGACACTAAAAAGTGGGCACATAGAATATTTTCGATAGGAAAAAACATAGCCGTTTTTTCTGAAAAGTTCAAACATAGAAAAGTATTCAGCACCTTTTCCTAAAAGCTCCATAAATCTCTACTCAGGCCGGCCCCACACCCAGACTTCTGTGACCCCGCAGTATGGTTGTTCCATAGGGGCATTGAGGTGTGTAGCCCAGTCGAAAAGCATTTAAAACCATTATAATTGTGGGCCGGTACCTAAAAAAAAAAAGCGCACGGAAAAAACACCAAGGTGCACCGGGATGGTAGGATCGGTACAGACCTTTTTTCTAAAAGCTCCAATAATCACTGCAGGCTGGCCCCACCGATTGGCCCGTAGTATGGTGATTCCATAGCGGCGGCATTGAGGTGATGTAGCGCCTCTAATTAAGTTTAAAACCATTTAATAAAAAATTGGGCCTGGTAACCCTAAAAAAACATACCAGGCGCACGGAAAAAAAACACCAGGTGCACGGAAAAAACACCCGGTGCAAGCGGAACGGTGGATTTAGTCCAGACATCTCAGGGCCGGCCCCACCGACTTGGCCCCGTAAGTATGGTTGTTCCATAGCGGGCAGATTGAGGTGACTAGCCCTTTAAAAGCATTTAAAACCATTATAAAAAATGGTGGGCCTTGTAACTCCAAAAAAATACCAGGTGCACAAGGTGGCACTACGTCACTTTTTCTCGCCCCAATTCCCGAAATACTATCACATAAGATTAAAAAACAATTCCGATGGCTAGAGGTCCCACATTCTTGGCTCATACCCCCTCTCTCGCGATGGCAACAGTTACAGAGTGTAATTTTTTTCGGAACCATAGGAATCTATTGGACTGGCATTCTCAATTTTTTCCCAAAACATTAAACACGACCTTTACTATAAAAATGTGGTATAGAACAAAGGTTATAATTATGTAAATGTTCATTATGTGTACCCTTTCGTGCAAAAAAAACCTCAAACCAACTATTGGAGTTTGTACTTTTGAGTATTACCTGTTTTAAGAATTTAATTTTCCCTTCGAAAACTCGAGCAACACCTGACATCAATCGATTTGACACCAAGCAGACCACTTTTAACGATAATTCCGAGCCTGTCCGGCGATGACACAACTCCTGGTGTGTGGACCAGACAAGGTACCCGTCGGCCGCGAATATAGAAACCTGACTATTTTGACAACAAGACCTCCCCATGGTCCTAGAGAGTTGAGGAGGGGGGGGGGGGGGGGGTGGTGGGCAAACTCACTACTGTCCCGATTATAAAATGTGAAATGGACACTTTAGAAGGATGTAGCCCCTCGGAACCATGGTCAGCATTGGACCTTTTACCGCCAGGCGACCGCATTTAGGTGTTATGCCAACCTTGCGGCGCCACGATGTGTCCTATACTTTTGTTCAGTGTCACTTGGTGGTGGGCGTGATAAATTGAGCCTCTTGTCCTGGACAGGTGCTCTATCCCAGCTTATCACCATGTGGGTTTGGGATCACTCAATGACCAGGTTCGCTATACAGAAGGTACCAAACCCTTGTCGGCGACCTATTGATGTGGTTTGTTTTGGCCCGGTAAGCGGCGCTGAGAGCAACTCCAGTCCTTTTCTTCTATCTTGGTGTCATCACGTTGGGTCTCCATGGTTCGATCCTCTGTTGTCAAGTGAGTTAAAAGTTTCTATGCTGACCGATTGCCTCAATTTCCACATGGGAGGGCACCTGTCGGCCGGCATCACTGTGTGTTCAAGTCCAGTGTGCTTCCTCCAGCACCATGTGGAATTTGCCTCTATCGGGGAGGAAGCCACTTTCGGATTCAGTTCATCCCGTATATCGATATGCTACAGCACCGCGCACCGTCCTAGGCGAGATCAGCGACCCGTCTGACCTAAGTGAGGCCCTACATTGGTGTTCCGGAGTGCGGGGAGTGACCCACACCAAGTCAGCGGAGTGCATGAGGTGACATTCATCCGCAAACGCACCGCGCCAACGAGGACCAATTTCCCACCCTGTCTTCACAAAATAATCTTCCCAGTATAACTGGACCCCAGTGGTCTGGTTATGGTTGTGGTCAATACAATGGCCAACGCGAGGCGGACGGAACCTCCGGGGATGCGTGGCATTTTTCCAAACAAAACCCATGCCGACCCTTATCCCCAAGGCCGTCTGGGAGGGACCCAGCTCTAGATCCAGCCCCCCGAAATCCGTGTCTACGCTGGAGGAGGCACCTGGCGCGGCGCCATACCGTGCTGGTGTCAGCGGGAGACGCTGTGTTCCTACCCGCATGTGGACTGGCGCAACTATCGGGAGAGCCCCCTCCGGTTTCAGTCCTGAATGCCCTTCCGAAATAGCCCTCGCCATGCCCCTCCGGCTAGACAAGCGACCCTCCTCGAGAGGTTGCCCCGGCAACCTGTGGCACATCCCGCCCATGGCAGTTCAGGGCGTCCCTCGCTGGGCGCCGACGGTGGACGATTGCAACCAGTCCTCCATCCCTGACGGCTAGACTGGTTCCTGGGCGTTCTTTGCTTAGTGCGCCAGGTTAGCAACATCTACGTTGTGAGTGCGGGCTACCTGGTTGATACCTGCAGCAGCATCATCTTGTCTCAAAGATTAAGAGCCATGCAAGTCTAAGTACCACAACGGCCGTCACAAGTGAAAACTGCGAAGGCTCATTAATCCATCTACTCTGTTCCTTTGATCGAGCTCACAAACCGTTACATTGTGTAACACTGGTGCACATTCTCAGAGCTAATCACATGCACAGCGGCGCCTGACCCCGGATCGTGCATTTATCAGAACCCCACAAAACCCAATGTCCACGGATCAATGCGGTGACTTGGTGCCCCGGCCTCGCTTTGGTGACTCTACGATAACACTCCCCGAGCCGAGAATCGACGCGCAAGCCTTCGTGTGAGCGGTAGACGCTCCCATTCGAATGTCTGCCACTCATCGAACTTTCTCCTGATGCCGTCACCCCAATTCTGTGCCTACCATTGGTGACAACACAAGGGTAACATCGGAGAACCAGGGTTCATATCCGAGAGAGGGAAGCCTGAGAAACGGCTAACCACATCCAAGGAAGGCAGCAGGCGCGCAAAACTTACCACTCCCGACTCGGGGAGGTAGTGACGAAAAATAACCAATACCATGGACCTCTGTTCGAGGACCACTGTAATTGGGAAAGAGTAACACTTATAAATCCTTTTAACGGAGGATACCATTGGAGGGCAAGTCTGGCTAGCCAAGCAGCTGCGTAATGTCCAGCTACCAGATAAGCGCTATTTTAAAGTCGCTGACAGTTTAAAAAAGCCTCGTAGTTGCACCTCGGGATCGAGCTGGCGGTCCCGCCGCGAGGCGAGCTACCGCCTGTCCCACCCCTGCCATTCGGCAGCCCCCATCCGAGTGCACTCTTACTGAGCTGTCCGGGGGTCCGAAGCGTTTACTTTGAAAAACATTAAGGAGTGTTCAAAGCAGGCCCAGGTCGCCTGAAACCGCAGGCTAGGAATAAATGGCACATAGGACCTGGCCCGGTTCATTTTGTAGGTTTTTCTTCTTGAACTGAGGGCCAATGCATTAAGAGGAGACGGCGGGGGCGCATTTCGTAATTGTAGACCTGCTAGAGGAGACACGTATTCTTGGACCGGCGAAAGCACGAACGGAAAGCGAAAGCATTTGCCAAGAATGTTTGTTATCATTAATACAGAACGAAGTCCGGAGGTTAAAAGACGATCAGATACCCGGTCCGTAGTTCCGACTAAACGAGTGCACCAACTAAGCGATACCGGCGGCGTTATTCCCATGACCCGCCGGCAAGCGTCCGGGAAAACCAAAAGTCTTTGGTCTCCTGGAGGGAGTATGGTTCGCAAAGCTGAAACTTTACAAGGAATTGACGAAGGGACCACCACGAGTGGAGCCCTGCGGCTTACACTTTTGACGATCAAACACGCGGAAACGACGCTCACCACCACGGCCAGGAAACAAAGGAAGAAGGAGTTGACAGATTGATCAGCATCGCTTTCTCGAATTCTGTCGGTGGTGGTGCACGATGCGTTCTTAGTTGGTGGAGCGTCTGAGTCCTGGTTAATTCCGATAACGAAGAGACTAGCCCGAACCGGTCCGGCATGCTAAAGCATAGTTATGCGGCCCCGACGGTCGGATGCTCCACTTCTTAGACGGGAACAAAAAGTGGCGTTCCAGCCCACACAATCCGAATTGGCCATAACAGGTATTGATGGCCCCGGTTAGAATGTACCGCGGGCTCAGCACGCGCCACGACCACACTAGCGGATCCAGCGTGTGTCTACCCTTCGCCGAGAGGACGTGGCGTAAACCCGATGAACCCCACTCGGATAGGGAATTCTAGGGATTGCAATTATTTATTATTACCATGAACAGAACCGGAACATTCCCAGTAAGAACGCAGGGTCATAAGCGCCTCGCGTTCGATTAAGACGATCCCTGCCCTGTGTACACCCACGACCCGTCCCGCTACTAACCTTGAGAAAGTGGTTTAGTGAAGGTCTCGGGATGGGCCCATGCCGAGGTCGGTTCGGCCCTGGTGAGGCCCGAGCAAGGACCGATCAAAACCTTGAACTATCATTAGAGGAACGTAAAGTAGCGTAAACAACCAGGTTTCCTCGGGTAGTGAACACTGCGGAAAGGGAGTTCATCACACAGGGACCGTATCTGCACATCAGCCAAGCCGGCATGGGGGCTGTTGGCTGCGCGACCCCACCCCACAACGCCTCCTCGCTAGTGGGGTTAGTGGTAGGTAGTGGGCTCACACCGGAAACCCTAAACATAGAAAAACAAATAACATAGAATGCACCACCCAACTCACGCCCTGACCATACTAAACAAAGACAAAACAAGGAAATAAGGTCAGGAACGTGACACAGTCGATAATAACTACTATCTGACCCCCGTTTCTGTCCCACTGTTCAGCAGTCTGATAATAACTACTATCTGACCATGTATCTGTCCCACTGTTTCAGCAGTCTGAATAATAACTACATCTGACCATGTTTCTGTCCACTGTTCAGCAGTCTGATAATAATAGTTTGCTTCAGTTGTCAACTGGCCTTCTAGGCAGAGTCCAAGAAAAAGCCATATCTCAGACTGGCCAATAAAAAGAAAAGAGTAAGATGGGCAAAAGAACACAAACACTGGACAGAGGAACTCTGCCATAGAAGGCCAGCATCTCGGAGTCGCCTCTTCACTGTTGACGTTGAGACTGGTGTTTTTGCGGGTACTATTTAATGAAGCTGCCAGTTGAGGATGTTGTGAGGCGTCTGCCCAAACTGCACACTGGACAGAGGAACTGTGCCTAGAAGGCAAGCATCCTGAAGCTGATACCCCCCCCCCCCCCCCCATCCAATAATAACAATAACAACATAACCAGATAACTGAATTTTTTGCCTTTTTTAAAAAACAATGTATTGAATGCAGTAACTCACCTCAATTCACTCTGGAACATTTCATGCTACTCTCATAGGCCAATAACATTATCAATTTTAATAGCTTGTGAAGTTTCCTATTATACGTTGGTTAATAGTTAAATGGTAGTTTTCGTTTTGGAGATACAGAGTTTAATTTCAAACAAAGATATAAAATATGTTTTTATTTTGCTGTTTCAATTTCTAGTTAGCAACCTTCTTGAAATTTACACATCGGTTGCCACAGCCGACGCTGGCTCCATCCCTTTTCCCCGTTAGCACGGCCTACAATGGCTGCAACCTATGGGCAGGTGAGATACGGCCCGCTACGGACCCACGAAGGGAACTGGGGGTGTCCGGTGAATCGCGACTTCCGCTGACGTATCCCATTTTTTAAGCGGCTTTGAGGTAATCGCTCCGCCCAGTATCCTCAGCGAGTTTCGGCCACCGGAACTGGCCAGGTCCACCGCCATCTAGCGCCCACCGGGCAGGCGGGGGTTTAATGTCTCCTCAGCCCTCACCGGCGCTCGGCGAACGCGCGCGCGCGCGGTTGAGCACCACCCGGAGGACCCCACCAGCGCCGTCACGTGGCAACGTTCTCTGAAACAACCTTGTCTTGAAATACTATGGGCCTCGGAAGGATGCTGGTCTCTCGCCCATAACTGGCGGCGAAGTGGGCGGGGCGGTCGGGGAAAAAAGGAAGGAGCCCAACAAACAAAGGAACATTAAGCGCTGTCGAAAACATTCGGCTGGAAAGGGAAACGAATAATCACCCGGGACTCTGACAACGATGACTCCATAGGAAAAAAAAGGCTACAAATCGAACGAAGGACAACGAATAATGAGGATGAATAGAGCCGATTTTTGTAATGTAATAAATCATAAGTTAGTGTAATCGACATCGCAATGATTTCATAAATCATATTAAACATTTTGTTCACAACTAAATCTACATTGTAAAGTGGTCAGTGTGTGACCATGGCTACTAGTCTTTGATCACTGTGTGTGTGTGTGTGTGTGTGTGTGTGTGTGTGTGTGTGTGTGTAAAATGGTATTTCGTTCAGTCAGTGTGTGTACATAATGCAGCTACTGGCACGTGTTGCCATGGTTACTCAGACTAGTGCTATAGAGTCTCCTTACATCCAGCAATAAGAACCTCATTCATAATCTTGTGTGTGTGTGTGTGTGTGTGTGTGTCTATTTGTTTTAAAACATGTGGGCTGGTGTGGTTACTAAGGTTACACAGGTTTGGTAGCTGCTGGCTGTACAGGCAGGTGACTGGGGGGTTATAGCATGAGGAACATACAGGTAACTGCCAAAATAATGGAAACACTTGAGTAAATGAGGAATATAACGTTTATTGAATGTAGGTGCTTCCAAATAGGTGTGGTTCCTGAGTTAATTAAGAAATTAACATCCCATCATGCTTAGGGTCATCTATAAAAATGCTGGGCAGGCCGTTATTTTGGCTACCATGGCTATGCCCCCACCCACAGGGTACGAGTGGTCACTGAACGGTTTGATGAGCATGTAAACCATATGCCATGGCCGTCTCAGTCAACAGATCTCAACCCAATTGAACACTTGTTTGTAGATTATTATTGGAGATTCTGGAGCCGTGTCTGAGACAGCGTTTTCCACCACAAAACACCAAACGGTGGAATTTCTCGGGGAAGAATGGTGCTGAATCCCTCCAATAGAGTTTCAGACACTTGTAGAATCCATGCTGAGGTGCATTGACGGTGTTCTGGCTCGTGGTATTAAGTCACTGTTGGTGTTTCCTTTATTTTTTGTGGCAGTTACCTTTATCTATACATATAAATATAGATGTATGCAGACTGGATGGGGGAGGGGCGGTGGGCTTTAGAGAAACTCTTGTTTCTTAGTCTCTCTCCCTCCCTCCCTCCCTCCCTCTCTTTCCTCCCATTCCCTGTCGAGAAATGTTTTATTTTGAGGTTATTTCTGGACAAGGACATAGTGTAGAATGGTGGTGATCACCGTTTACCCACCAATTTTACCGCTATATCACGAGAGAGAGAGAGAGAGAGAGAGAGAGAGAGAGAGAGAGAGAGAGAGAGAGAGAACCTCCCTCCTCTCCCTCTCTTTTCCTTCCACAATTCCCTGTCCGAGAAATGTTTTATTTTAGAGTTATTTCTCGACAAGGACATAGTGTAGAATGGTGGTATCACCGTTTACCCACCAATTTGACCGCTATATCACTGAGGAGAGAGAGAGAGAGCGAGAGAGAGAGAGAGAATGAAGAGAGAGAGAGAGAGAGAGACGAGAGAGAGGAGAGAGAGAGAGAGAGAGAGAGAGAGAGAGAGAGAGAGGAGAGAGAGAGAGAGAGAGAAGAGAAAGAGAGAAAGAGAGAAGAGAGAGAGAAGAGAACGAGAGAGCAGAAGAGGAGAAGAGAGAGAGAGAGAGAAAAGAGAGAGAGAAGGAGACAGACAGACAGACAGACAGACAACAAGACACGA
>NW_019943525.1:193330-202308 GCF_002910315.2 Salvelinus sp. IW2-2015
CAGACAGACAGACAGACAGACAGACAGACAGACAGACAGACAGACAGACAGACAGACAGACAGACAGACAGACAGACAGACAGACAGACAGACAGGTTAGTTGAAAGTTAAGGGTTGATCCCATGAGCTCCCTGTGAAACATAACATCTAGAGAGTGAGAGAGGGAAAGGGAATATATCAATGGAGGCTCCTCCTCAGAGGAAGAGGAGGACGATCCTAAAAATAGTGAAACATAAAAAAAGTTATCCTTTTTAGATAAAACTATACTAACTATATTCACGTCACCAAATAACTGATTAAAACACACTGTTTTGCAATGAAGGTCTACAGTAGCCTCAACAGCACTCTGTGGGGTAGCACCATGGTGTAGCCGGAGGACAGCTAGCTTCAGTCCTCCTCTGGGTACATTGACTTCAATACAAAACCTAGGAGACTCATGGTTCTCACCCCCTTCCATAGACTTACACATGAATTATGACAACTTCCGGAGGACGTCCTCCAACCTATCAGAGCTCTTGCAGTATGGACTGACATGTTGTCCACCCAATCAAAGGATCAGAGAATGAATCTAGTACTGAAAGCATAAGCTACAGCTAGCTAGCACTGCAGTGCATCAAATGTGGTGACTAGTTGACTCAAAGAGAGAAAGATAATAGTTGAACAGTTTCCAACAAGTTCATTTCTAAAAAAAAAAATGAAGGAGAAGAAGCATAAAGCGAGCTAGCTATATTTATTAATATTTTTTTCACTTTCATTTACTTAGCTAGCTAATTCAGCTAGCTATTTTAGCCTGCTCAAAAACCTCACTCAAACAAAGAGGAATGCTATTTATGTTAGCTAGCTGGCTAAGGTTATACAACACTGGAACTCTTGCAAGTCAAGGTAAGCTTTCAGTGTTATTGCTAAACTGCTTGCTGTACACTGTACTGCGTGATTGTAGCGGGTTTATTAACGCATTATTTCTAGTACATTGACTTTGATGCTAATATGGTGATAACGATGTAGGCTGTTTGTAGCGGTTAACGGTTATGATATGAAGGTTTGGCTTGGAGAGTTTTTTTGGCCTGGTCACATACAGCTGTTGTGTTCTGCACTGAAGTCCACAAGCGAGGGGGAAAAGGTAAGAGGAAGAGAGCGCTTTAGATGTGAGAAGGAATACAACATGGCTGCTATGAAAGTGAACTGTGTTTCACTGATCAGGGGTGTATTCATTCCGCCAATACTTTCGAAAAACTTTTCTTAAACGAAGCAAACAGAACGAAACAGGGATAAACATACCTGAGTATAGTGTAGAATGGTGGTGATCACCGTTTACCCACCAATTTAACCGCTATATCACTGGTTACCACTCCACTGTCTCTCCTCTATGATGTCTGCAGTAGAGGGTCCTTCATTTCCAGTTTTCTCCTGAGGTTGTGGACTTTAATCTGCAGTTTTTTGTTGTACTCTTTGAGAAAGACAGAGTATACACAGAGAAGAGAGACAGAGAAGAGAGAGAGAGGGACAGAGAGAGAGAGAGACAGAGAGAGAGAGACAGCGAGACAGAGAGAGACAGCGAGACAGAGAGAGGGAGAGAGACAGAGAGAGAGAGACAGCGAGACAGAGAGAGAACAGAGAGAGAGAGAGACAGCGAGACAGAGAGAGACAGACAGACGAGACAGAGAGAGAGAGAGAGACAGAGAGAGAGACAGAGAGAGAGACAGCGAGACAGAGAAGAGAGAGACAGCTGAATACCTGAATTTGTCCAATAGAAACTCTTGTTGCAACTGTTGGACTAGTTATTACACCCTAGATCAGCTAGAACACATGCAAGACTGGGCAAGGCGGTATTGAATGTGTCACTGTCTGTTACCTCAAATTTTTCTCTCCACCTGTCTGCACCTACATTATAAACTTTCATTCATAGGCTAGGTTGTAGTAACCTCATGATGGGTATAGGGAACATTCTAGTATCATGTAGTAACCTAAACCTATCACTGTCACATTGAACTGGGTGAATATGAATGACAGTAACCAAACCTATCACTTTTACATTGAACTGGGTGAATATGAATGGACAGTAACCTAAACCTATCACTGTTACATTGAACTGGGTGAATATGAATGACAGTAACCTAAACTTATCACTGTTACATTGAACTGGGTGAATATGAATGACAGTCATCCAATAGGCTGTAATAGAAATAAGGCCGTGCTCATAAATAAATAAAAACGTCCTCCCTAATCTTAAAAGACACCAACCGCCACTGGAATATATATTCTGATTACTCACGGACCTGTCTTAGTGGGTCTTTAAGTGGATACGGTGTGGATGGAATGTACCATACAATAAGGAGGTACAGTAGCTGGCCACTTCAGATGGCACATTTTTCCCAATAATATTTAACCCGGCACTAAGTAGCTGTCATATATCGCTAACAACAGAGTCTCTTTTCATTTTGTCATTGAAAATGAGGGTTCTGTCAATTTTGTTCCGGAATTATACACACGGGATACGCGAGAGTTCTGACTCCTTCAGAGACTTTGGCTTTTTGGCACAGATGGTAGAACAACTGGACATGTTGAAACAAATCATTCAACTGATTTTACACTCGGTGTTTTCTAAAKCCGCAGATTCAGGAGCGGAACTGGAATCAGACGGTTTAGGAATGGGTCTTTTATGACCCGGCTAATAACCCCCGTCCATTAAACAACTTCTTCAGGTTCGGTGTGTCCCCCCCCGCTGGGCGGTGGAGCTAACGTAGGCTAATGCGATTAGCATGAGGTTGTAAGAAACAAGAACATTTCCCAGGACGTAGACATATCTGATATTGGCGGAAAGCTTAAAATTCTTGTTAATCTGACTGCACTGTCTAATTTACAGTAGCTATTAAAGTGAAAGAGTACCATGCTATTGTTTGAGGAGAGTGCACAGTTTTGAACATGAAAAGTTATTAATAAACAAATTAGGCACATTTGGGCAGTATTGATACAAAATTGTGAACAGAAATGCAATGGTTCATTGGATCAGTCTGAAACGTTGCAGATACACTGCTGCCATCTAGTGGCCAAACTCTAAATTGCACCTGGGATGGAATAATACATTATGGCCTTTCTCTTGCATTTCAAAGATGATGGTACAAAAAAAATACAAAAAAAAGTTTTTTTTCTTTGTATTATCTTTTACCAGATCTAATGTGTTATATTCTCCTACATTCCTTTCACATTTCCACTAACTTCAAAGTGTTTATTTTCAGATGGTACCATAATATGCATATCCTTGCTTCAGGGCCTGAGCTACAGGCAGTTAGATTTGGGTATGTCATTTTAGGCGAAAATTGAAAAAAAGGGGGCCGATCCTTAAGAGGTGGACTGAGAAGAGGCTTTATGACCCAGCTAATAACCACGTCCTTTAACAGACAGGTGGACTGAGAAGGCCTCAGTAGCAGCATGCCATTTGTTTAGGGTTAGTGAGATACGGTAAGACCTACCGCCTCTTAGAAAATATGAAATATGAAATGCATCCACTGATTTTAGACGTAATCAGGTTTTAACAGGAAATACGTTTGATTTGATAAGTGCATAGAGGGTTGAGACGTGGCATCGTGTAGTTACACTGGTTAGTGTCGCTCAAGGGCCTCAGGGTTAGTGACTACAGGGACGAATCCTAACTCCCACTCCACTGGTCGAATGTCACTTTGTGATAGGACTCAACAAGAGTTATGTATTTATTGTTGATCGGACTAAAGGGGAAAATCGGAGGAAAGAGAAAATAAGAAAAAGTGAACGTCTGACATTAGGAAGTTAGGATCATCCCCTTTTCCTGTGAAAAGGTTGTTTAATTGTCATCTAACTGTCCTGTCTTGTATGAGTCTGAACGGCAGTAAAATAACTCAGGGCTAAGACTAGTGGTTTCTTACAGCTGTCCGTCAATGTGCATGACTAGCATTTAGCATGCTAGCCTGTCGCCTTCTGTGGAGGTTGCCATCATGGCTACTCAGGTGACAGTGAGTGAGGACACCTAGGATGCAATAACCTCCTATAATAAACCAGTCATTCAGGACACTTTGGAGGGGCCAGAGAGAGTCAACGTGCCAAAGATAACCACCATCACAGCTATGGAGAGAATGTGTGGGGTGGAACCTGGTCAAGTGGTCAAATGTGCTCGTAAGCCAGTCATATGATCATAAGCAGATTCATGAGACAGTCATATGATCATAAGCAGATTCATGAGACAGTCATATGATCATAAGCAGATTCATGAGACAGTCAAATGATCATAAGCAGATTCATGAGACAGTCATATGATCATAAGCAGATCATGAGACAGTCATATGATCATAAGCAGATTCATGAGACAGTCATATGATCATAAGCAGATTCATGAAGAACGTCATATGATCATAAGCAGATTCATGAGACCAGTCATATGATCATAAGCAGAATCATGAGACAGTCATATGATCATAAGCAGAATCATGAGACAGTCATATGATCATAAGCAGATTCATGAGACAGTCATTTGATCATAAGCAGATTCATGAGACAGTCATATAAGTATTTTTTTTGCCAGTCACATGAGCTTCCTAACCTGGTCATATGAGCTTCGTAACCTGGTCACATAAGCTTCCTAAGCCAGTCACATGAGCTTCGGAACCTGGTCATATGAGCTTCGTAACCTGGTCACATGAGCTTCCTAAGCCAGTCATAGGAGCATCGTAACATGGTCATATGAGCTTCGTAACCTGGTCACATGGGCTTCCTAAGCCAATCATATGAGCTTCGTATGTGTTTGTAACTATAGGTTGACGCTGGTACTAGTGATGGGCATTCCGGCTCGTTCTGCTCAGCTCATCAAAAAGAGACGGCTCTTTTGGCTCCCAAACGGCTCTTTAAAAAAAAGAATATGTTTTGTATTCATTCAAGTCAAACAGTTTGCGATAGTTTGACTCTGATTGGTGTTAAAACTGTTCTAATTAAATTATTAAATGAAATCATACTCTACCTTAACCACAATGTATTTAAAAATACATTGGTTTGTTACGAAAAAGGTTGCTATTAAACATTTGCATTTAAAGTATAACTTTTTAATGTATATAAAAAAAGTGCATATAAATGTAACAATTCAAAACGAATACAATCTGAACAACATAATAATAGAATATTGCACCTTATCAAAGAAAAATAAATCACAATGTGCAAAACTGCAGCATTCCACTTAAAACATTAAACTGGTCCGTTTTCTCTCTCTTCTTCTTACCATGTTATAACCAGCAGCACACAGTAATGTTGACCATATTTTGCTTTTATGAGAGATTTGCATTCAGAAATGCAAGCTGCCTCACTTTCGACGGGCTGATGCGGTTTCTTCTCTCAGTAATTATTTGTCCTGTTTTCCAGAAGACCCTGTCAGAGGGAACGGATGTGGCCACTATGCAGAGTCTCCCTGTCATGACTTTAGTAAGCCGTGGGTAGACAGGGGCCTTGTTCTTCCACCAGCTCAGAGGATCTGAGGGGCTCCTCCAAATAGGATCGGACCTCCATTATGGCATCTGCTGAGGGATTCCTTCGTGCTGCATCCCCAGTTGCTCTCTCGTCAAACATCATCCATTAGTTCGTTGAATTAGTTAATTCTATTCATTTAAATCTTTTGATTATTAATATCTTAATTTAAAAAATATTTTTATAAATAGATTTGGCTCTTCTGATATGCGAGCCGGCTCCCAACGTTCACCTACAAGAGTCGTTCGCGATCTAGCTGGTACACAACAGGACACATGGTGGTGTTGGTTGGGTGTTGTTTGTGAACATTTCTGTAAACATATTTTTTTAATGTTATGCCTCAGAGTGAAGTAAGATTTGACAGGTTCTGGTCATAGGTAGTGCACTAAATAGGGAATAGGATGTCATTTGGGACATAGTTTAGTGGGTTCGTCCATTCATCCGATTCAGTGGTTTCAAAACGCAGAGCTGCGCATCAGACAACCGCTCTATCATTCCACATGAACTATACTGCCCCCTCCTGGTGAAGATATGTAATGGACACACTGTGGCGGAGTGGTGAAATACTGGGAGAAGACATGGGGGAAGAGACAAAGGGGGAAAACAAGGTAACGAAAAGATGGTAACCAGAGAGGTGGAGGAAATGGAGAAGAAGGAGGAGGAGGAGGAGAAAGAGAGTGAACACACTAAGAGAGAGAAAGGGAAAGAGAGGGAAGGAGAGCAAGACAAGAGGAAAGGGAGTGCCTTTACTGGAATAGAGGTTAGAGGGTAGGATATGTTTCAAGTGTTATTAGTCGTATCTACGGGATACGGATGGTATACATTGTCCGACAAAAATGCTTACTGGCAGGTTCCTTCTCGACCACAACAACAAGAAATAATACAAGATAAGATTACGAACACAAAGTAAATTAGCAGTAGAATATAATACATTTTTTTTTAGCATAAGTATAATACAGGAAGGAACTATTTATAGTCCAATATTTACACCTGTATTGGGGAAGGGGGGATACAGGGTGGGTGTCATTTCAATCATAGAAATATAATTAATAGAATGGACCTATCCCTTCAGACCACTGCATTTTAAGCTGATACACCATTGAAATTTAAGTTGAATTTAAATGTTTTACTTCTAATTACTACCAACAAAGATGGCCGCCGGTCCTCCCACTGTTGAATGTCAACTTAAATGATCACGCCTATTCTATTCTATATACAGTATATTTCTACGGTTTCAATCAGTTTCCTTTGGAGGATTGACGGGTATAATTTAAAAACAACAGATATTTCCATTCAAGTCAACAACATCCAACCGTTTTTTGTTGTACCACAATAACATGACAACCTGTATTCAAGAGCATGTTACGTCTCAAACGATGAAGGACACAACACAAACACCTCAGATGGTGTAAAATAGCGTCTAAGCTACAACATATGCAAATATGAAGAGAAAAAAATGTAATTGATGTTAAAGGTTTTATATTTTTTTTTAAAACATTTGTTTCTGGAAATTATAAAATAGTTTGATAACCCTGTTTGTAACCTTTTAAATACATATCAATCTTAACTGTTGATATTTTCCAGTGATGAAGACATGTGATGTTTCATAGTATGGTGGGGTATGGTGGGGTATGGTGGAGTATGGTGGGGTATGGTGGGGTATGG
Organism: Salvelinus sp. IW2-2015; assembly: GCF_002910315.2. Classification (NCBI taxonomy): domain Eukaryota; kingdom Metazoa; phylum Chordata; class Actinopteri; order Salmoniformes; family Salmonidae; genus Salvelinus; species Salvelinus sp. IW2-2015. The sequence continues at coordinate 200,477 of NW_019943525.1, forward strand.
TGGAGTATGGTGGGGTATGGTGGGGTATGGTGGAGTATGGTGGGGTATGGTTGGTGGAGTCCTGGTGGGTATGGTGGGGTATGGTGGGGTATGGTGGAGTATGGTGGGGTATGGTGGGTATGGTGAGTATGGTGAGGTAGGTGGAGTATGGTGGGGTATGGTGGAGTGGAGTGGTGGGTAGTGATGGTGGTATGGTGAGGGTGGGGTATGGTGGGGTATGGTGGGGTATGGTGGGGTATGGTGGAGTATGGTGGAGTATGGTGGGTATGGTGGGGTATGGTGGAGTATGGTGGAGTATGGTGGGTAGGTGGGGTATGGTGGGGTAGGTGGTGGTGGTATGTGGAGTATGGTGGGTATGGTGGAGTATGGTGGAGTATGGTGAGGTAATGGTGGGAGTATGGTGGGGTATGGTGGAGTATGGTGGAGTATGGTGGGGTATGGTGGAGTATGGTGGGGTATGGTGATGTACGGTGGGGTATGGTGGGGTATGGTGGGGTATGGTGTGGGGTATGGTGGAGTATGGTGGAGTATGGTGGGGTATGGTGGGTATGGTGGGTATGGTGGGGTATGGTGGGGTATGGTGGGGTACGGTGGGGTATGGTGGGGTACGGTGGGGTATGGTGGGGTATGGTGGGTATGGTGGGGTATGGTGATGTGCGGTGGGGTATGGTGGGGTACGGTGGGGTAACGGTGGGGTACGGAGTGGTTGTATGGTGATGTAACGGTGGGGTACGGGGGGTACGGTGGGGTATGGTTGGGGTATGGTGGGGTATGGTGGGTATGGTGGGGACGGAGGGGTACGGTGGGGTATGGTGGGGTATGGTGATGTACGGTGGGGTACGGTGATGTACGGTGGGAGTACGGTGATGTACGGTGGGGTACGGTGGGGTAATGGTGAGGTATGGTGGGGTATGGTGGGGTACGGTGGGGTACGGTGGGGTGAAGGTGGGGTATGGTGGGGTATAGGTGGGGTACGGTGGTTTGTACGGTGGGGGTACGGTGGGTGTAGGTGGTTGTACGTGGGGTACGGTGGGGTACGGTGGTTGTACGGTGGGGTACGGTGGGGTACGGTGGTTGTAAACGGTGGGGTATGGTGGGGTACCGGTGGTTGTACGGTGGGGTACGGCGGGGTACGGTGGTTGTACGGTGGTTGTACGGTGGGGTAATGGTGGGGTATGGTGGGGTACGGTGGGGTACAATGGGGTATGGTGGGGTATGGTGGTTGTACGGTGGGGTATGGTGGGGTATGGTGGTTGTACGGTGGGGTATGGTGGGGTATGGTGGGGTACGGTGGGGTAGTGGTGGGGGTACGGTGGGTGGGGTAACGGTGGGGTATGGTGGTTGTACGGTGGGGTATGGTGGGGTATGTGGGGTACGGTGGGGTTGATTCCGATCAAAACAGTCACTGGAGAAAGAGGGAAATGAAATCTCAGCTCCGCTTCCCAGCATGCTGTGGGTAGGGAAGGGAAAGCAAAGCATGGAACTCACTAGCGCAGATAAGGCCTTAAAACAAGCTGGACAAATCCGCTTCCAATTGAAGGAGAGCCCCCCCTGCTCTGAGAGAGAGGAAGAATCCCTCCAGTTGATGGAGTTGCCCCCCCCCCCCTGCTCTGAGGAGAGGAAGAATCCCTTCCAGTAGATGGAGTGCCCCCCCCCCCTGCTCTGAGGAGAGGAAGATCCCTTCCAGTAGATGGAGTGCCCCCCCCCCTGCTCTGAGGAGAGGAAGAGAATCCTTCCAGTAGATGGAGTGCCCCCCCCCCCCTGCTCTGAGGAGAGGAAGAATCCCTTCCAGTTGATGGAGTGCCCCCCCCCCTGCTCTGAGGACGAGGAGA
>NW_019943525.1:204041-214375 GCF_002910315.2 Salvelinus sp. IW2-2015
AGGGAGATTTAAGGGGGAGGACTAGGAGGGGAGAGGATGGATGGATGTGTTAAAAGGGGGATGGAGGCAGGATGGAGATGGGTGAAGGGGACCGAGGCGAGGTGGATGGTGAGGACTCGAGGGGAAGATGGAGGTGTGTAAGGAGTAGGGTGGGGATGGATGTTTAAAGGGGAGGAGGACTAGGAGGCGGAGAGGATGATGGAGATGGGTGTGTTAAAGGGGGGATAGGAGGGGGAGAGGAATGTGGTTTAAGGGGCAGGAGGGAAGGATGGAGTGCTGTGTAGGAAGCAGAGAGGTGGAGTGGTGTTAAGGAGACGCAGGATAGAGGGGAAAGGGGGGAGACTGGAGGCAGAGGTGAGATGGTTAGGAGGCAGAGAGGATGGATGTGTTAAAAGGGGCGACTAGGGAGGGGGAGAGAAATGGAGAGTGTGTGGTTAAAGGGGGAGGAGACTGGAGGGAGAGAAGGGAGGTGTGTAGAGACTGGCAGGAAGTGTAGGTGCTGTAGGGGGGAGGGACTCCGGAGGGGGAGAGGGATGGCATGGGTGTGTTAAAGGGGGGGACTAGGGAGGGGACAGAGGGGATGGAGATGGGTGTGTAAAGGGGGGAGGACTAGTAGGGGGGCAGAGGAATGGAGATGGGTGTTTAAAGGGGGAGGACTGAGGGGAGGGAATGAGAGGGGTAAGGGAGACTCGGGGGTGAGAGTTGGGATGGTGTGTTAAAGGGGGAGGGACTGGAGGAGGGGATGAAGAGGTGAAAAGGGGGAGGCTGGAAGAGGATGATGGGTGTGTTAAAAGGGGAGGACTACGAGGGCGGAGAGCGAATGGAGATGGGTTTGTATAAGGGAGGGACTGAGGCAGAGGGGGAGAGGGTGTAGGGGAATAGGAGTGAGTGGAGATGTGTGTTAAAGGGGGCTAGAGGGCCGAATGAAGGGTGGAAGGCTGGAGGGCAGGAGGGATGAGATGGGGTGTGTGTTAAGGGGGAGGGACTCGAGGAGGGCAGGGGATGAGGATGGGTGTGTAGGGGAGGACTACGAGGGCAGAGGAATGGAGATGGGTGTGTCTAAAGGGGGGAGGACTAGGAGGGAGCGAGGATGTGAGATGGTGTGTTAAAGGGGAGGACTAGGAGAGGGCAAGAGAGAATGGAGATGGGTGGGATTAAAGGGGGGGACAGGAGGGGAGAGGAAATGGAAGATGGCGTGTTGTTGAAAGGGGGAGGGACTAGAGCAGAAGGGGATGGAGATGGGTCGTGTTAAAGGGGAGGCTAGGAGGGCAGAGGAAATGGAGGATGGTGTGTTAAAGGGGGAGATAGAGGGGGCGAAAAGTAAGGACTAGGAGGGAGAAGGGGATGGAGATGGGTGTGTTAAGGGGGAGGACTAGAGGCGGCAGAGGGATGCAGATGGGTGTGTAAAGGGGGAGGACTAGGAGGGCAGAGGGATGGAGATGGGTGTTAAAGGGGGAGACTAGGAGGGGAGAGGAAATGGAGATGGGTGTGTTAAGGGGGGGAGGACTAGGAGGGGGATGGGTGTGTCTAAAGGGGGAGGACTAGGAGGGGCAGAGGGATGGAGATGGGTTGTTAAAGGGAGAGGACTGGAGGGGCAGAGGATGGACGATGGGTGTGTTTAAAGGGGGGATAGGAGGCGTGGAGAGGAATGGAGATGGGTTTGTGTTAAAGGTGGGGAGGACTAGGAGGGGGGAGGAATGGAGATGGGTGTGTTTAAATGGGGAGGGATCTAGGAGGTGGCAGAGGGATGGAGGCATGGTGTGGCTTAGGAAAGAATGAAAGAAAGGATTGATATAGGGACAGAATGTCCATTTATTTGATTTTTATGTTTGCAAACCTCCTGTAAAATTGATAGGAGTTCTTGGACAGGATTAAAGATTGACGGTCGATCATTATTATTCCATGTTTTCTATTCTAACTAGATCCAATGGTGGCTATTGGTGAGGATGGAGAGGAGACTCTATTTCAGGGATTGGACGGGGTGACTGGAAAGACATCGACACTATGGGACGGGGTGATTGGCGAGAACATCAGAAGGAATGGGGTGACTGGGGAGGACATCAAGACGACTATGGGACGGGGGTGACTTGGAGGACATTCAGACCACTATGGGACGGGAGTGACTGGGGAGACATGAGACAGGACAGAGTGACTGGGAGGATATCAACCGTATCCTACTCTCTGCTGTCCTGCTACCACCTCGCAGTGGCCTACACTTCCCTCTCCATGTCCAGTGTACACCGCTCCGCAGAGCACACTCTGTTCCATACTAACTCTCCTCTCGCAGTAGCCTAATCCCGTCCAGTAGCCTACCTCTCCTTTGTCCAAGTAGCCTACACTCTCCTCTCTGTCCAGTACTAACTCCTACTCTCTCCTGTCCATAGGCCTACACTTCCTCTTTCCGTCCAGTAGCCTACATCTCCTGTCCTGTTCCAGCTAACTAGCCTACACTCTCCTCTCCTGTCCAGTAGCCTACACTCTCCTCTCCTGTCCAGTAGCCTACACTCTCCTCTCCTGTCCAGTAGCCTACACTCTCGCTTTACTGAAAGCGGGAGCTGCAATTTCCCCCTCTTCCATGGCTGTTATCTACAAATGCATTTGGAGACCGTTTTGCATGTATTTACTTACCTGAATCGATTCTCCCACTGCCTCCGTTTTTTGGGTCCTTTAATACAAAAACAAAATAATGGTGAATCTTCACAATATTTTGTGTGGTAGGAAAGCGCCACCCATCAGCCATGTGGACGAATGGAGACAAGAGTATGTTTGTTACCAGAGCGGTTTAGAAGGTGTTGTGATGTTTGAACGTGTTGTGACGTTTGACTGTCGGCCACACCGTTTAGAACACATTGTGAAGTTTGACTGTCGGCCACACAGTTTAGAACACGCTGTGACGTTTGACTGTCGGCCACACCGTTTAGAGCGCGTTGTGACGTTTGACTCTCGGCCACACCGTCTAGGACGCGTTGTGACATTTGACTTGGCGCTAGGCCAAAGTAAAAAAAATATAATGTGTTGTCTAGGGTCTCATGACACTTAAGATATTTTTATCTTGTATTGTACTACTGAGTCATAATGGTAAATAATAATACCTTATTTTAGTAAAAAACTAAAATAAGGTAAAACTAAATAAAATAAAACTAAAATAAGGTATTATTATTTACCATTATGACTCAGTAGTACAATAGGCTGTGGATACACAACCCCAGGTCATGATCAGTTTTGCTATGTCATGTTTAAGCATCTACCTGATGAGGTTATACATGCTCTCCTGGGATTATTTAATACGATTTGGAGTGAGGAGGTTATACTTTCTGGTTGGAAACAGTAATATTACCTTTTTTTGTAAAGCCTGCTAAGGACCCTTCATGGTGCTGATAGGTATAAGACGAATAGCACTGACCTCTAACTTGTGTAAAACTGATGGAAAAGATGACAGTCAATATATCCTGGAACATAGAGGTTTATTGAGTTAATGTCAAAGTGGATTCCGTAAAGGTAGATCTACCTTGGTGAGTAATGAAGTTGAAAAAAAACTTTGGTCGTGAAATAAGTAATGGCTACTGTCTTTTTTTTTTTTTACATTGAAAAGGCATACGACACAATGTGGAGAGAAGGCCTACTGTTTATGATGGAAAGACTTGGTATTGGTGGGAGATTACATAACTGGGCTTCGGTCTTACTTATTTAATCGCTCTTTTCGAGTTAAAATAGTATCCATTTTACCTGATGGCTTTGGAGTTGACAATGGGTAWTCCTCAAGGCAGTGCTATCAGTCCTATTTTGTTCAACATTATGATTAACGATGTGTTTAAAAAAAAWATATATATATWTTTTTTACCTTTATTTAACAAGGCAAGTCAGTTAAGAACAAATTCTTATTTGGGGGCAGAACGACAGGTAGGGGTATTGGGGCTTCCTTATATGCTGATGATGGAGCTATATTTGGAAGAAGGGAAGGAATGTCTCTCATGTGATCAAATCTATTCAACAAGCTACAGTGGGTGTTGAAAAGATGTTTGATTGACTGGGGTTTTAATTAGTCAGTGGCGAAGTCTTGTTGTATGTTCTCCTTGAAGATAATATACAGTTGTTTCTGTGTGGACAGCCTATGGGAAGGGTTTGTAAAGTATAAATATTTGGGTTTATGGTTCAATGAGAGATATACATGGAAAGATCATGTCATAAATGTTGTAAATCTTGTGAATCTTATGCGCTCGGGTCTCTGTTTATGAATGGGGTGCTGACAGACAATCGTTGATGGATATTTTTAGAGCTCTGGAATAGTGGCTTGGCTTCAGAAGCTGGACAGAACCCAGTATATAGCTTTAAGGATATGTACTGGTGCATTTAAATCAACATCTGTATGTGTCTTACTAGTGGAGGCAGGTGAGATGCCTTTGGATATACGGTGTAAAAAATTATCATTAGCTTATTGGATTGAAAGGCTGTGAGGTTGAGCATCCAACTGCTACTGTTCTAGATGATTTTGGGAATATACTAGTAAACAAGGTCTTGGCTGGACAGTTGGAAAGGCTTGATGATGAGAGTGGTTTGAGAGAGTTGGTTGGCCTTTCTGTGGTGATAGGGGATGTTCCTCCATGGTTACTCCCAGATCCTGTTGTTGATCTAACCTTGGTAGACAAAAGGAAAGATTGATCAGAAGTCAGTGGTGAAGGGAAACTGGTTGACAATTACATTGGTAGAAGTTACTATGCTTTTTTTTAACCTCTTTTCCCAGATGGATCCAAGGACCCAGATAGTGGAGCACAGGAGCAGGTGTTTATGTAACGGATGTGAAATGGCTAGCTAGTTAGCGGGTACGCGCTAGTAGCATTTCAATCAGTTACGTCACTTGCTCTGAAACCTAGAAGTAGTGTTGCCCCTTGCTCTGCAAGGGCCGCGGCTTTTGTGGAGCGATGGGTAACGACGCTTCGTGGGTGTCAGTTGTTGATGTGTGGTTCGCGCCCGTGTCGGGGCGAGGGGACGGTTTAAAGTTATACTGTTACATTTACCTTCCTGAATTTGATGTGCAGATATGTAGAAGACTAACAGATGAACTGTCAGTTCCCTCAGTTGAACTGTTGGTGATAATAGTTGCCCTCCAGTGGGTGGAGGACGTACAACCTGTTAGAATTATAGTATGCTCAGATTCTCTGTCTGTATTGAATAATTTATCATTTGGTAAATCTAATAGGAGTGACCTACTATTGGAGGTGTCAATGTTATTATGGAGAATTGAGAGACTGAGTGTAGTAGTGAGATATTATACGTTTTATTTACATTTTTTACATTCTGAGTTAGGTAGGAGGATTTATAAATGTTGTAAACCATGATTGATCATACAATCCAACACAGTAGGTGGCGGTATGCACCTTTAACGTTGGTTTCCTGGACCGCCATTATTATCATAGAAGAAGAAGAAGAAGGGAGGCGTGACAACAACAATTTTGGAGATATGGCAAAGCGAAACTACTGGCTAGGTATCTAACGTTAGCTAGCTAGCTAACGGCGTAGGCTGATATTGTCTTTCATTCCTGACAGAAGGCTACAGAAGTAACGGAATAAAATAGCGACCAAAATAAATTATTCGAAAATCGTAACAGTTTATGAGGAAAGGTTAGCAGACTTAGAATTTTGTTTAACAATATGAAAAAAAGGAATACAAATAATATTATAACATTGACATTATTGTTAACAGCGTTTAAAAGTTATGATTACTAGATAGTTATCATGGTAACAACAGTACTACAAAACAGTTCATAATACTACTATTAATAATAGTAATAACAATATTCATAATTTTATTATAATTATAATAATCAACTTTAGATATATATATTTTTTAATCCCATTGTTAATTAGTCCATTTGTATTGCACGATTTTCAGTATGTTTTTCATTATGGACATCCTGCACCATAGTACACAATTTCCCATACATTATGTCATTGTCAAAAAAGGGGTCTATTCTACTCAGGAACACCTCTAGTATCCAAATCCACACTGTACACCCCAAGGAGACATGGCTGCTCATTTGGCGGCCCTTATAGAGTGGCCCATCGATTTAAATCCAATCGTGTTTTTTCTTCATATTGGACATACATATTGCGCTGTACAAAATTATCTGTATGTTGTGTTACAGTTCAAGGGCGGATCCATTCCATCTCGGGAGAACTTCTCTGAGTGTAAACTCTGGATTTGAAAACGACAAGTGTCATTTTGTATGGCGCAATAAACGCTAGGAGTACACACACAAAACATATTGTTTACCATTTAGGCTTGAAAAAACGAATAAATTACAYATCTTATAAAAMAKAYTTTAAATKATTCTTTGTATGATAATTAGTATAAAATATATCGATAATTGTGMACATTTTCCATCATTTTCGCTGTAATTATTCATTTTTCAAAGTATACAGGAGGGACTTTCATTCTGAAGGATTCCAAAAATCCGTGATCGAGAAGTATTGAGGTAAATTTGCATGATTCACACCGGTCTCGCTACCTGCATGTGCGCTCCATCAGAAAGTGTAGCCAAATTGACGATGATATCTTTGCAAAACAGATGCATTATTTAAACACTACATCAAAAATTCATCCGCAAGATGGATTTCGATTGACGCTAACATATTATAACTGAAGCCTCCGTTGATGTTTGACATATTTTACTTGTCGAGCGAGAATGAAGTGCGATTACAAAAACACGTGCCCAGCGGATGTAAATCTGAGATGAAAGGTTCGTGAACAAATTGTGTGAAATATCTGTAGCGATTGCAAATCAAGGAAAAACGATTTATAATTCACGACGACACAATAGATGATACATGTATTTATCTAATCTAACTGTTCTAATTAAATATTTACTCATGTGTTTTTGACATTCTTTATCCAGTTGCGATTTCCCCATCCCCTTAAACGGAAGTGTGACAAAGCAGCCACCAGGTGGTACCAATGAGACGTTGTCATGGTTGCAGCACCTACCTGTTTCATAAACCCTTCTTAAAACCGCTGTATATTTATAGTGTGTATTATAATTTGTCCTTTTTGTTTTGTTTTATGAATTGCCAGTGCCTGTCAATGTAGGCTATCATATGTGAAATACACAAATTGAGTTTTTATTATATAAATATATATTTATTGAAACAGAAATAGCTGATAATAATCTGTCACGTTCCTGACCTGTTTTTCCCTTGTTTTTGTATGAGTTAGTTGGTCAGTGCGTGAGCTCAAGTGGGTTAGTCGAGTGCTGATATCTTGTCCGAGGATATTTTGATCCGTCGTATCGGAACAATCAGCATGATCTTCATACAAGACTGGCAGCTCCAATGTTGTCCTGATTGAGAAATCAATACCATTAGGCAGCCGGGGTTTCACGTGTGTTCTTGTGGTGTTGTCTTCTCGTGTCAGATATTCTGCCACACGGGACTGTTTTCGGCGTTGGATCTTATTTTTAATTGTTTCATTTAGTGTTCAGTTTAATTTTATAATAAATATTGGACACTTATCCACTCTGCGTCTTGGTCTGATCCTACACTCCTCTCAGCACGAAGAGGAGAAATCTGCCGTTAACATAATCAGATATGGTTTTCAAACAGCAAAGGGTAGCCTATAATGAGCTTTGATGTCACTACTTACTTTATCATACAGTAGCCAGAACTTACGACTACTAACAATATCTTCCAGTAAAGCCCATATCGTGACTGATCCCTCTTCTGGGCGTTTGTCGCATCAGCTGTATCTCACTGTCTAACCTCATACTCTCGATACGCCTTCAATGGCACCTTATCCCTATATATATGCACTATTGCTGACCAGAGCCATGTGACCCAGTACACTATAATAGGGAATAGGTGCCATAAAGGCTTGGTCTAAAGTAATGCACATATAAGGAATAGGGTGCCATAGGCTTGGTCTAAAGTAGTGCACTATAACAGGGAGAGTCTAGGGTAAGAGTGCCTATACAGGGCATGTGCCATAGGCTCTGGTCTAAAGTAGTGCCATTAAGAATAGGGTGCTAGGGCTACTGTCTAAGTAGATGCACATATATAGGGATAGGGGACCATAGGGCTCTGGTCTAAAGTAGATGCACGAAATAAGCGGACTAGGTGCATAGAGGCTCTGGTCTAAAGTAGTGTACTATATAGGGGATAGAAGGCTGCCGATAGGGGCTCAAGTCTAAAGTAGTTCACGATCATTAGGAAAGTAGGTGCCATAGACTCTGTCTAAAGTAAGTGCACTTACCAGAATAGGGTGCCATAGGGCTCTGGTCTAAAGTAGTGCACTATACAGGGAATAGGGTGTCATTTCAGATGCGGACTCTGACATAATCATTTCCAACATTTAAATAACTGTGTGCTAATAATGAGTCTTAATGAGAACACAACTTTAGTAATAACTCTTTAATAAACAGGGAAAAACTATCATTACTGTTTTATATCATACACCACACACATCAGTACATATACATGTTTGATCTGTCAAAAGGTGAATACAGTATACAATATAATCTGGTATATTTGTTCTCACTTTCAAAGACTATATTTATTTTCTCTTCTGGGATGATGAACAGTCTGATCTACAGTAAGGCTTTTGACATGACATTTCTCGGCATAATATTTTATACATTTCTTTTAAAATCTAAAACCCAGAACACACACCAATAGGACTTTAGCACCATGTGTTTCAGAATATTTATATTATCTCCACAATAATAAGAGCTTAGTGGACATCCGTTTCTATTTTTCAAAAGAACGGGGATTCTAGGAAACAATTTACTACATTTTTTAAAATATATTTAACAAATAAATCATTCTGTATCATCTCAACATGAGTTGTTTCATTTTATTTTTCATAATAATTCTGCTAGGCTTGTAGCAAAGTTTTTTTTATAACTGACATTGTTCAAACCTTTTTGAATACCCCCTAGACAAATGATATAGGCGTATCCTAATAAAATTGTGAAAATATATTAAAGAGCGACTGCCCCCCCCAATATTTTAAAAAGCCAATAGCTCCAAATTTCGATTACTTAAAAAAGCTCAAATCAACTATACAGTTGTGTAATTCATATACAAATATTCAAAGCATTTAATGAGATAACTAAAACATGTGTAACAATAAAATATTGTCCCATTTACATTGTGTTTATTGACGGTCTCCTAACTATCCCCAGAGAACCTATCCAAAGTCAAACCAATTTTGCCACTGTCGCACACCAGCCTGCTGAAGCTAAATTGCGAAATAATTTGGTTAACTCCTCCCATTTGTGAACACACACAAGAGACACACACCTCAAACCACACCCCAAAAACCAACTCACGTTTGAATTCAGTCGTGACCGCTAGCACTTCTTAATGAACCAAATCTAAAAAAGGCCAAATCAGGAAGTGCAGTCGCCCTTTAACAATCTAGCACAATCTAAAAAAAAAAAGAAGAAAAAAAAATCAATATTTAACCAACCATTATTCCCCAATAGCATCGATAATAAATGTCATAAAATCAGCAGCAATTCATACCTTAATTGATAACCTTAGTCACCTTGATTGGAATATTAAAATCCATCTTTTTAACAAAAATACTACAACCAATTCTACAGTAACAACAGAAATAGATACATACAGGTTTAGGACACAGAGATGACAGGAGTAATACAACACAGCAATCCCGTTCTATATACCTTTTCCCCACATTCCTTTGATCAGAAGAGCTTTATGCCTCTGGCCTGGGTGCTTGCCCCCCCCCCCCCAAAAAATTATGCATTTTGTTACTTGTTTGTTCATTTGTTTTAACCTCTCAAAGCAAAAGTAAAACATCCTAGTGCAGATTGGATCATTTACAATTGAAATGAAAGCTTAAAAAAACATTATGATAATAAAACATTACATTAACTTAACACAGCTGTTTGCTGTAGTTGTTGTTGTGCAGATTGATTGAGAAATCCTAAAATGGTGGCACCTTGTTTAGAGAGAGAGAGAGAGAGTTGTGTTTCACTGTAAACTGTGAGGGGTTGAGGTGCCTGCTTGTTCTCCCCGAGCATTGAGTGTTTTTGGAGAGACAGGCAGGTCCCTCAGATGGCGGAGGGACTGACGGAGGACAAGGCCATGCTCTGAGAGAGGGAGACCCGTGGGCGGGAGGGAGGCAGAGAGACTCAGCAGTCTCTTGGGTGGTAGCACCTTAAGATCAGCGTTCAGCACCAGGTTCATTCATTTATTAACAAACTAAAATGCACCTTTTTTTGTTGTTATCTGAGCATTTTGGCTCTAATTGAGAACTGATGATGGCCATGATACAAATACACAGAACTAAACCGAATGGAACCAAATATATCAATGGC
>NW_019943525.1:214678-215840 GCF_002910315.2 Salvelinus sp. IW2-2015
TGTACAGAAAGAGAGAGAGAGAGAGAGAAAGAGAGGGGACATTGTACAGAAAGAGAGAGAGAGAGAGAGAGGGGACATTGTACAGAAAGAGAGAGAGAGAGAGAGAAAGAGAGGGGACATTGTACAGAAAGAGAGAGAGAGCGTTTAACATGCTTATATGTTTTCGGGGGCCACCTCACGATGAGCTCTAGGCATGCTGGGAAAATGGCGTGAGAACCAGGGAATGAGGTGTTCACAGAGTCTGCATTTACGCTTCTCCGTAGAGCTGTTTTGGAATCTATTATGATGTCATCATCCAATCCGACGACGGAGATATGTGGAACTAGTTAACCCTGTCACGAAACACTTCCTCAACATTTGTCGTTGCTCTAAAACCTGGTATTTTTTTTGTGCAGGTATTTTTTCCATTTGGCTAGACATTTTGTTCACAAGACTAACTACAGGCAGGAAAAAGGTTAGCGTGTTGGCACTACAAATCATTAATCTGGCAAGACATTAGAATTAACAGAAGGCATAGACAAAAGTACATAACAATCATAGAACACATTATCCATCTCTATAGACCGCATTATCCATCTCTATAGAACACATTATCCAGATCTATAGTAGCTGTGTCCAGCTGTCATCTGTACAGCTGTCTCCAACACACCTAGTCTGTGTCCCAAAGGGCACCCTATTCTCTACATAGTGCACTACTTTTGAAGAGGGCCCATAGGGCTCTGGTCTAAAGTAGTGCACTATGTAGGTAATATGGAGCCATTTTGAATGCTCCCCTACAACCCCATAATGGTATTGAGGACATTCACTACAGTATCTATTCTCTTCTGATTCCAAACCAACCAACCAGTGGTCCAGTTTGCGTCAAATAAAGAAGAAGGGTGAACCACCCCACCCAACCCAGGCTCAGGTACAGCCCAGGCTCAGGTACAACCCAGGCTCAGGTACAACCCAGGCTCAGGTACAGCCCAGGCTCAGGTACAACCCAGGCTCAGGTACAACCCAGTCTCAGGTACAACCCAGGCTCAGGTACAGCTGATGTTCAACCCAGGCGTCAGTACAACCCAGGCCTCAGGTACAACCAGGCTCAGTACAACCAGGCCAGGTAACCCAGGCAACAGGTTACCCAACCCCAGGCCTCAGTATAAAACCCAGGCTTCAGGTC
>NW_019943525.1:216074-218757 GCF_002910315.2 Salvelinus sp. IW2-2015
AACCCAGGCTCAGGTACAACCCAGGCTCAGGTACAACCCAGGCTCAGGTACAACCCAGGCTCAGGTACAACCCAGGCTCAGATACAGCTGATGTTTACATATTACCTTGCTATTATTTCCCCTGTTGTCTGTCCTCCTCAGAACGAGAGATTGAGTTTCACAGACAAAGTACCCAACCTCTGGTTCTGGTATGGAATCAGCTTCATCGTCACAGTAACTACAACTGTTATTATTATTATGATTACATACCAGTTTCACTCTTTATGTTGTTATTGGCCTATGTCAAATAGGTTGTTTGGTGTGTAGTCGTCTCGGACCTGCGTCCCAAAAGGCACCCTATTCCCTATATACAGTGTACTACTTTTGACCAGGGCCTATATAGTGTACTAGTGTCTGGGCCCTTATAGTGCACTACATAGGGAATAGGGTGCCATTTGGGATACAGAAGACAACGGCAAGATACAGAAAGACAACGGTATCTGGTGTAGTAGTTGTTGTTAGTGAAGCTGGCTGCCGTGGTTGGACAGGAGCACCCGGAGGAACAACAGCTAGCCCACCGTTGCTGTTTTCCTCTCGTTACCCTTGATGTGTGTCGTGGATTTTGGGTGGGGGGGGGGTGGAGGTGGGGGACGTATTGGGGAGTCTTAAATGTTTCCTCAGCTAGTCTCTACCTGGGTGAAAGTTAGTGACCATGTACTGTGTGTTCATGATCATTGTAATACAATAATATATAATATAATAATATATAATATATAATATAATAATATACAATAATATATAATAATATATAATATATATAATAATATATAATATGAAGTAATAATATATAATATAGTAATATATGATATAATAATATATAATATAATAGTATATAATATAATAGTATATAATATATAATATAGTAATATATAATATAATAATATATAATACAATATAATACAATATAATATTTGATATATAATATAGTAATATATAATATAATATAATAATATGTAATATAATAATATTTACTATAATATAATATAATAATATATAGTATAATAGTATATAATATAATAATATATAGTATAATAGTATATAATATAATAATATATAATATAGTAATATATAATATGTTAGGCTATAAGACTAAAACTTCACATCTTGGTGTGTAGGGCTATAAGAATACAACCATTCACCATCTGGTGTTTATAGGCTATAAGACCTGCAACCATTTCACATCTTGGTGTGTAGGGGCTATAATTCACATCTTGTGTATAAGGCTATAAGATACGCCATCACCATCTTGGTGTGTAAGGCTATAAGACTACAACCATTCACCATCTTGGTGTGTAGGGCTATAAGACTCAACCATTCAACCATCTTGTGTGTGGGCTATAAGACTACAACATTCCAATCTTGGTGGTCAGAGCTATAAAGACTGGCAACCATTCAGCATCGTTTGGTGTGTAGGGCTATAAGACTACAACCATTCACCATCTGGTGTTTATAGGCTATAAGAACTGAACCATTCACAATCTTGGTGTGTAGGGCTATAAGACTACAACTCACATCTTGGTGTATAGGCTATAAGACCCGACTAGCACCCATCGTGATTGACTGGATACCATCCATGGTGTGTAGGCTATAAGAACTACCATTCACAATCTTGGTGTGTAGGGCATAAGACTACAACCATTCACCATCTTGGTGTGTAGGGCTATAAGAACTACAACCATTCACCATCTTGGTGTATAGGCTATAAGACTACACCATTCACCATCTTGGTGTGTAGGGCTATAAGACTGCAACCATCACCATCTGTGTGTGGCTTAAGACTACACACCATTTCACCATCTTGGTGTGTAGGCTATAAGACTACAACCATTCACCATCTTGGTGTGTAGGCTATAGACTACAACAATTCACCATCTGGTGTGTAGGGCTTAAGACTACAACCATTCACCATCTTGGTGTATAGGAGCTATAAGACTACAAACATTCACCATCTTGGTGTGTAAGGCTATAAGACTAAACCATTCACATCTTGGTGTGTAGGCTATAAGACTACAACCATTCACAATCTTGGTGTGTAGGCTATACAGACTACAACCATTCACCATCTTGGTGTGTAGGCTATAAGACTACAACCATTCACCATCTTGGTGTGTAGGCTGATAAAGACTACAACATTCACATCTGGTGTGTAAGGTATAAGACTAAACATTCAACACCTTGGTGTGTCAGGCTATGTAGACTACAACCATTACCATCTTGTGTGGTCTATAGAAACAACATTCAATCTCTTGGTGTTACGGCTATAAGACTGTTGCCACCATTCCCATCTTGGGTGTGTTAGGCTATAAGACTACAACCATTACCATCTGTGGTGTATAGGCTATAAGACTAAAAGCCATTCACCCATCTGGTGGTGGGCTACTAGATAACAAAACACATTCACGCATCTTGGTGTGTAGGCGCTGTAAGACTAACACACCATTCACCATCTTGGTGTGAATGGCTATAAGATACCACCATTCACCATCTTGAGGTGTAGGCTTAAGACTAAACCATCTCCCCATCTTGGTGTGTAGGGCCTAAAAGACTACACCATTCACTCATTTGGTGTATAGGCTATAAGACTACAACATTCACCATCTGGTGTGTAGGTAAAGACTAAACCATTCACCATTCTTGGTGTATA
>NW_019943525.1:220702-224522 GCF_002910315.2 Salvelinus sp. IW2-2015
TAGTTGCACTAGTTTGACCAGGGCCTATAGGGGTAGTGCACTAGTTTTGACCAGGACCTATAGGAATAGTGCACAGTTTGGAACCAGGCCTATAGGAGAGTGCAACTAGTTTTACAGGCTATAGGAGTTAGTGCAACTAGTTTTGACCAGGCCTATAGAGAGTAGGTGTCGGCCTACGGTGGGGTGAGTGGGGGGAGTAGGTGGTGTGTCGGAGTTGTTGGAGTGGGTGAGTGCGAAAACACGCGATGTTTTTTCCCCTTCTTGTCCGGCGCGGGGCGGAGCGGGGATCTCCAGATCGCTGTCGTCTAGGGTGGTAGCTGCAATGCATGCTCTGCTAAACTGTAGGTCTTCTGGTAGGAGCTCGCCAAATGCTTGAGTTACATTTTTCCGATGTGCCACATGTGTGAGGCCGTGTGTGTTTTGTGTGAGTTGTTGTTTGGGTGTGGAGTTGGAGAGTGCGCCGTGGCTCGTGGGGTGTAGGGCGTGTATGGGTGTGGTTGAGTTCGCGTGAGTGGTGCAGTGCGTGATCTTACCCTGTAAAAAAACAAACATAGACACGTCACTCCTTTAATTGATGGGTAATATACGTCGTATAAAGGCCTTAGTGGGAGAGGTTGTGGTCGGTAAGTATAGCTGTAGGGTAATTGTGACAGTGTTCTTCAGGTCTATATTAGGATATATATTGTAGCATGTACATCAAAATCAGGTGAAGGTAAATACACTTGATTCCCTCCGATTATGCCAATCATAGTCTTTTGCCACTCAACGCTAGATGGCGAATGGCTCTATAGGTTTATCTTCATCTACTATCGGTGTATCAATCATCACATTAAACCAGGTTAGAGTTGAATCGTTATTTAACTATACAACTTTCTAAAGGCACAGAGCTTAGCTTCAGAGGCCAAACAGTCTTGTGGCTCGCGGCATGACACTTGCAATGCAAGGTTGTGGGTTCGATTCCCACTGGGCCACCAGTACATATCAAAGTATGTATACTTGACGGCTTTGGATAAAAGTGTCTGCTAAATGGCTATGATTATTATATTATTTATGATTCTATATATAGTATGTATTATTATTATATTATATATATTATTATATTTATATATTACTATTAATTATATATATTATATATATATATTACCTATGATTATATATTTATGATATTATATATTATTATTTATAATTATATATTAATATATATAATTATTTATTATATATATTATAATTATTATATATATATATTATTATATTAAACCGCACAAGCCTCATCCGCATTCATATTAGGATGCACTGAAATGCAGGATCCTAACTCAGCCATCCGACTGTGTCAGAATATGATAACGAATGATTAATATTATATTATATATTAATATTATATATGACTCTATTATATTATATATGATTATATTATATAGTATATATACACCAAGATGGTGAATGGTTGTAGTCTTTTAGCCCTACACACCAAGATGGTGAATGGTTGCAGTCTTATAGCCCTACACACCAAGATGGTGAATGGTTGTAGTCTTATAGCCTATACACCAAGATGGTGAATGGTAGTCTTATAGCCTACACACAGATATTTCAGCACCTCGTAATGGCAGTGCACCTCATTGCATGTCCTCACTACAGTATCTCCAGTCATTCAGCCCTGCCCCCTCTGGTTAGTAACCAGGAAGTGAAGGTTGGCATGGCAACCCATTCTGTTCAGCATCCAGGAACAGAAAGTGAAGGTTGTCATGGGAGCGGCACCATAGGAGGGGCGAAAGGGCAGAGCAGCAACCAGGAGTGGAGCCAAAACGTTGCCAAGACAACAGGGCTGTGTGACTGGGCTGGGGAGAAACACACACACACACACACAGACAAATAACAAAAACCCACACACGAACGCACGCATACACACACCCTTCCCTGTCACACACTGTCCTCATGTTCTTTTCCACCCCTGGCAAGACCCTCTCACCCCGTCAGTCTCCTTCTCTCTCTCCACCCCGCTTGACCTCTAACCTCAGCAGGTCACAGAGGGGTCAGAGTCAGAGAGAGCCCAGGTAGGTATCCCCCCCATGACTAAGTCAGTACAGTACTAATGCTTACTTAACACTATTTTAATGCCACACTGACACACAATGTCAAAACACACGTTATAACCAGACAACTGGTCAAGTAAATGAACTAACTGGCAAATTAAATAAATTCATTCACCCTTTCCCATTTGTTTGTGCAGTAGCCCTCTCTGGAAATTAGTGTCGAGCTCCTATAGACCATAGACTCAGGAGTAGCTAGCTCCTATAGACTCAGGAGTAGTTAGCCCCTATAGACCATAGACTCAGGAGGAGCTAGCTCCTATAGACTCAGGAGTAGTTAGCCCCTATAGACCATAGACTCAGGAGGAGCTAGCCCCTATAGAGCATAGACTCAGGAGTAGTTAGCCCCTATAGACCATAGACTCAGGAGTAGATAGCCCCTAATAGACCCATCAGACTCACGAGTAAAGCTTGCCCCCTATACGACCATAACGACTCAGGAGTAGCTTTAATGACCCCTACCACTACACGACTGCGTCAGGCAGGAGCTGCTCCTATACGACCAGGAGTAGTTAGCGTCAGCAGACTCCCCCTAACTCTCCTCCCACGCTAGCTCCCCATTAGACCTCGAGACTTCCCTCGACCATCCGAACTCAGGGAAGAAGGCCAGCTCCTAATAAGGTCGAACTCAGATAATGCCATAGCTTCCAATATCGACTCAAGGCGTATGTCGCCGCCCATAAATCACCAATAGCACCAGAGGTAACTTAGGCCTCTAACCCAGCAGTAGAGCTAGCTCCTGTCGACCAGGAGTCATTAGCCCTATAGGCCTCCAGGAGAGCTGGCCCTATAACCATAGACCAGGAGACTAGGCTCCTATAGACCAGGAGTAGTTTAGCCCCTGTAGACTCAGGAGTAGCAGCCCTGCCGACTCAGGAGTAGCTAGCCCTATAGACTCAGGGAGTAGCCTGGCCCTATAGACACAGGAGTAGCTAGCCCTGTGACTCAGGAGTAGCTAGCCCCTAAGACTCAGGAGTAGCTAGCCCCCTATAGACTCAGGAGTAGCTAGCCCCTAATACGACTGCAAGAGTAGCTAGCCCTTGTAGAACTCAGGCGTAGCTAGCCCCATAGACTCAGGAGTAGCTAGCCCTATAGACTCAGGAGTCACTAGCCCTATAGACTCAGGAGTAGCTAGCCCCATGTCCACTCAGGAGTAGCTAGCCCTTGTAAGACTCAGATTGCATAGCCCCTGTCGACTCAGAGTAGCACGATAGCCGCTGTAATGGACTCATGATGAAGCTAGCCAACAGACAGTAGCACCCAGTTAGCTCAGAGCCTAGGACTCGCGGATAGCCCCTGTAAGACTCCACGAGTAGCTAGCCGCCAATGAGCTCAGGAGCTAGCATAGCCTCTATAAGACTCAGGAATTAGTTAGCCACTCTGTACGACTGGAGTAGCTAGCCCCAGTAGACATCAGGAGCTTAGCTAGCCCTTGTAGACACGGAGCTAGAACTAGCCCTCTATATGAGACAGGATAGTTAAGCCCTGCTAGGATAGGCTCACCGGAGCCTCAGGAGTAATGCTGAACGCACCCGTAGCGACTCACGAGTAGCTAGCCCCAAGTAGATCCTCAGGATCCAGTAGCTCCCTTGGAGACCCAGGAGGTAGATGGCCTATATCGCACGCAGGAGGGACACGGATGCCACACCGTATGTAATCCCCCTCAAACGGACAGTCCTAGAGGTCAAAGACGCTAAGGAGCTAGGCACTAAGACTAAGGGGACGACAGTACT
>NW_019943525.1:224547-230208 GCF_002910315.2 Salvelinus sp. IW2-2015
CGCTATAGAATCAGGAGTAGTTAGCCTATACGACGCTAGCTCAGGAGTAGCTAGCCCTATATCAGGAGAGCTAGCCTCTATAGACTCAGGAGGAGCTAGCCCCTATAGACATAGACTCAGGAGTAGCTAGCCCTATAGACCATAGACTCAGGAGTAGCTAGCCCCTATAGAATCAGGAGTGAAGTTAGCCCCTATAGACCATAGACTCCAGGGTAGTTTAGCCTAGTAGACCATAGACTCAGGAGTAGCTTGCCCCTATAGACATAACGACTCAGGAGTAGCAGCTATTTAGCTCGGAGCGCATAGACTCGAGGGTCCATAGACTCCTATAGACGAGTAGATTAGCCCTATATGACCACATAAGATCTAGGAGTATTTACGCCCCTATAACCATAGACTCGGAGTAGCAGCCCCTATGCACTCAGGAGGAGCTTAGCTCCTATAGATAGGAGTAGTTGCCCCTATAAGAAACAAATGAGACATCGGGAGGAGATAGCTCCTCACTATGACCCTAAGGACTCAGCGGAGTAGTTAGCCCTCCTTAGACTTCAGGAGTCAGTCTCTATGCCTACCTTAAGCTCAGAGTTAGGTACCCTTTGACTGCAGGCCCCATATTCACTCAGGAGTAGCTAGCCCCCTATAGCCAGGGATGCCTAGCCAGGAGTAGCTAGCTCCTATAGACTCCAGGAGTAAGCTAGCCCTATAGATCAAGATCAGGAGTAGCTAGCTCTAATAGACCGCAGGAGTAGCTAGCTCCTATAGACTCAGGAGTAGTTAGCCTATAGGACATAGACCCAGGAGTAGTTAGCCCCTCTAGACTCGGAGTAGCTAGCTCCTGTCGCTCAGGAGTAGTTTAGCCCCTATACGACTCAGGAGTAGCTGGCCCCTATAGACATAGACATCAGGAGTAGCTAGCTCTATAGACTCAGGAGTATTAGCCCCTGAGACTCAGGAGTAGCTAGCCGCTGTCCGACTCAGGAGTAGCTAGCCCTATAGACTCAGGAGTAGCTGGCCCTATAGAACTCAGGAAGTAGCTAGCCCTGTAGATCTCAGGAGTAGGCTAGCCCTATAGAACTCAGGGTAGCTAGCCCCTATAGACTCAGGAGTAGCTGCCCTATAGACTCAGGAGTACTAGCCCTTGTAGACTCAGGAGTAGCTAGCCCAGTAGACTCAGGAGTCTAGCCTATAGACTCCAGGAGTAGCTAGCCTCTAAGACTCAGGAGTAGCCTGCCCTGTCCACTCAGGAGTACGCCTTTAGCCCGGATTGTACTAAGACTCAGGAGTGCCTAGCCCCTGTAGACTCGAGTAGCTCTAGCCGCGTAAGACCATGAGTAGCTAGAATAACTAGGAATAGCTCAAGCCCTTTAGACTCAGGGTGCTAGCCCTGTAGACTCAGGAGTGCTAGCCCTATGACTCAGGAGTAGCTAGCCTCTATAGACTCAGGAGTAGTTAGCCACTTTAGACTGGAAGTAGCTAGCCCAGTAAGACTCGCAGGAGTAGTAGCCCTTGTATGACATCGGAGTAGTAGCCTCTATACGACTCAGGAGTAGTTAGCCCTTGTAGACTCAGGAGTAGGTACCACGCGTAGACTCAGGAGTAGTTAGCCAGTAGATCTCAGGAGTAGTTAAGCCCTTGTAGACTCAGGAGTGCTGGCCCCTATAGACTCAGGAGGGGACAATGGCACACCTGTATGTATTGTATTGACTAGTTCCTAGAGGTCAAAGGAGCGGAAGCTAGGAGCTAGGCCAGCTAGGGGCAGACCGTACTATATGTACATTGCTTTGGCTTTTCTTTTTGACTGCTCTATGCAGTTCATGCACAGTTGAGACTGCGACTCCCTCTGCAGTTAATTCTATTTCACTAGCACACTGCAAAGAGAGTATACTACGTTTAAAACTCCTGCACGTGTTGGTAACAAATAAAAAAAATCACAAAATCAATATGGTGAATTCAGGCAAAGTATCATCAAGATCGTCAAAGCACGTTTTAACGAGTTAAAGGAAAAGGGACAACAAGCAACAAGAGTGGAAGTATACATATGATATATATGAATATGAACACTGCTTGGGCCAACGTTTCTGTTTCTGTATTTTACTGTTTATCTGTATTCGCAGCCCAATGAGCTTATTGTTCACTATTACTCCATGGTAAACAAAGGCGAGGGAGAGAGAATGAAAGCAGTGTGGCGGGAGAGGGTGTGGTAGAGTACAGACACTGGTAGTATTACTCTGCCAGCAGGGAATGCTGGAGGAACAGTGAAGCAGCAGGGAATTGCTGGAGAACAGTGAAGCAGCAGGGAATGCTTGGAGGAAACAGTGAAGCAGCAGGGAATGCTGGAGGAACAGTGAAGCAGCAGGGAATGCTGAGGAATAGTGAAGCAGAGAATGCTGGAGGAATAGTGAAGCAGCAGGGAATGCTGGAGGAATGAAGCAGCAGGGAATTCCTGGAGGACCGTGAAGCACAGGACATGCTGGAGAATAGTGAAGCGCAGGAATGCTGGAGGAATAGTGAAGCAGCAGGGAATGCTGGAGGAACAGTGAAGCAGCAGGGAATGCTGGAGGAACAGTGAAGCAGCAGGGAATGCTGGAGGAATAGTGAAGCACAGAGGAATGCTGGAGGAATAGTGAAGCAGCAGGGAATGCTGGAGGAACAGTGAAGCAGCAGGGATGCTGGAGGAACAGTGAAGCAGCAGGGAATGCTTGAGGAACAGTGAAGCAGCAGGGAATGCTGAGGAATAGTGAGCAGCAGGGAATGCTGGAGGAAACAGTGAAGCGCAGGGAATGCTGGAGGAATAGTGAAGGCGCAGGGAATGCTGGAGGCACACGTGAGCAGCAGGGAATGCTGGAGGAATAGTGAAGCAGCAGGGAATGCTGGAGAATAGTGAGCAGCAGGGAACTGCTGGAGGAATAGTGAGCAGCAGGGATGCGTGGAGGGAACAGTGAAGCAGCAGGGAAATGCTCGAGGAAGTGAAGCAGCAGGGAATGCTGGAGGAATAGTGAAGCAGCAGGGAATGTGGAGGAAGTGAAGCAGCAGAATGCTGGAGGAACAGTGAAAGCAGGGATGCTGGAGGACAGTGGAAGCAGAGAATGCTTGAGGAACAGTGAAAGCACAGGGAATGCTGGAGGAATAGTGAAGGCAGGAGGGAATGTGCTGAGGAACAGTGAAGCAGCAGGGATTCGTGGAGGAAAGTGGAAGCAGCAGGGAATGCTGGAGAATAGTGAAGCAGCAGGGAATGCTGGAGGAATAGTGAGCAGCAGGGAATGCTGGAGGAATAGTGAAGCAGCAGGGAATGCTGGAGGAACAGTGAAGCAGCAGGGAATGCTGGGAACAGTGAGCAGCAGGGCTGAATGTGAGCGCAGATGTGAGGCACAGGAAGCAGCAGGGAATGCTGGAGGAATAGTGAAGCAGCAGGGAATGCTGGCAGGAACAGTGAAGCAGCAGGGAATGCTGGAGGAATAGTGAAGCAGCAGGGAATGCTGGAGGAATAGTGAAGGCAGCAGGGAATGCTGAGGAATAGGTGACGCAGCAGGGAATGCTCGCGGAACAGTGAAGCAGCAGGGAATGCTCGAGGAACAGTGAAGCGCAGGGAATGCTGGAGGAATAGTGAAGCAGCAGGGAATGCTGGGGAATGTGAAGCAGCAGGGATGCTGGAGGATACAGTGAAGCAGCAGGGAATGCTGGAGGAACAGTGAAGCAGCAGGGAATGCTGAGGACAGTGAAGCAAGCAGGGAATGCTGGAGGAATAGTGAAGCAGAGGGAATGCTGGAGGAACAGTAGAGGCAGCAGGGAAAGTGCTCGGAGGAATAGTGAAGCAGCAGGGAATGCGGAAGAATAAGTGATGCAGCAGGGAATGCTGGAGGAATAGTGAAGGCAGCAGGGAATGCTGGAGGAATAGTGAAGCGCACGGGAATGCTGGTAGGAATAGTGACGCAGCAGGGAATGATGGGAGGAACAGTGAAGCAGCAGGGAATGCTGGAGGAATAGTGAAGCAGCCGGGAATGCTGGCAGGACAGTGAGTGAAGCAGCAGGGAATGCTGGAGGAATAGTGAAGCAGCAGGGAATGCTGGAGGAACAGTGAAGCAGCAGGGAATGCTGGAGGAACAGTGAAACACTGTCTTTGCACCACACCTCTGTTCTGTTCATCATCACATCACATTGTGCTTGCTGTTTGATTGTTGCTTTTCGACAGTGTCCCCCCTCGTGACGTCCAAACTTATTTCATGTATTTTTCACATTTGACTTATTCGTATTCAGAATTGAGTTGTTATTTTAAAAAAACGAAAGCAAAGTTCTTTGGAATGTCATAACTCGGGTTTTCTGGAAAGAAAGACACATTTCACCCGGCGACCGTTGTGCTGTAAGTGCAGAAACACCTCTGAAACATTGTGCTGTCTTCTGTGCGAGAGAGAAATTCATAGCTATGATTAGTGTCAAAACATAAATGCTTGTCTCATCTGGATTCAACTGAATTCACTGTCAGACATGCATGTACCATAGACTAAGGTTTCCCAACTCCGGTCCTCCGGTACCCCCCAAAACAGGACATGTTTGTGTTGTAACCATCCCCCCCACCCCTCCCCCCCAAAAAACCCATGATTCAACTTGTCAAGAGCTTGAAGATTAGTTGACAAGTAGAATCAGTTGTGCTTGTCCGGGGCCACAACCACAATATGTACTGTTGGTGGTACCAGGGGACTGGAGCTGAGAAACGCTGCAAATAGCTAGGCCACATCTAGCACGCTGTGACTGACTACTACCAGCAGAGGTCCCTGTTTGTTACTCTATCGGTGGAACTTATGCCTCCATAAGCTCTGATTCAAGGTCAGTTTAGCCTTTTCACCCCGTCAAACAATCGAAGTTAGTATTGGCGAAGAGAGAGCTGGTCCTAGACCTGTGCTTAAGGGATAACCCGCTGCAGAAAGAATGGCATGATACTACACATTTTCCAAGGCTGGGGAGACAATGGTTAACGTACACAGTAGCATGTTGGGCAGACATTTAAAAAAAATGTCTAATTGTACCTATGTGTTCCTTTGTAATCTGATACCTTGTGTGCTTCTCAACTGTAAGGACTGATGCTTCTTTACTTGGTCTGATAGGTTGTTCATCTGTGTTCATCCATTTTAAGAGTTCAATTGTGTAAAAGATACGGCAGTTCGTTTGGTGTCGGGGTGCAAAGAACTGCCACAGCTTCAACCCTCCTCCATCATTCCCATCAGGCATTGCACCGGGTCACATGACAGGAACAACATGTCCCCCCCCTCCCCCACACACACAAGTAATATTATCATCATCATCATCAACACAGTATATGAAAACACTTTGTAGTTATAGAGTCATACATGACATACACGCTCAGACAGATAATGGGTTAACCAATCAGAAATCAGATGGATCTTTTCTCTGCATGTTTTGTTTTCCCAAAATAAAGTCTGATTGTATTGTATTGTATAGTAGTCTTGACAAGTTCTTGCCCAGTTTCTTGTAGAGTTCATTAACACTACACCACACACACACACCCACCACACACAAACCGCAGCCACCTGACCACCCCAACACACATACACACACACACCACACACGCACACGATGGTTCTGGGGGATGGATGAGGGAAGGTAAAGAATAAAGAGACAGAGCACCAATGAAAGAGGTGGGAGAAG
>NW_019943525.1:230842-236849 GCF_002910315.2 Salvelinus sp. IW2-2015
GGGGGCGGCCGGCACGTTGAACGGGGCCAGCAAGAGAGCAGCAGTAGACCGAGCCCACAGGGGGCGGGGGGAGGCATGTTAACAGGACTTCTGCGGGGGCCACTTGGACATGCAGGATCAAGTCCGAGCCGGGGTGGATTACCGCAGAAGGCCAGGGCGCCGACCCACCGAGGAGAAGTTTTGAGTGTCTTTATTAAGTAATGGGGGTAATATTGTAGGCGCTGGAGGGAGAGAGGAAGTGAGTGTTCTTAATAAGTAATCAGTGCACTTGGCACCACGGGGGGTAGATTCGTAGGGCTCGGATGGGAAGGGGGAGTGAGTGGTTTTAAGGAAGTAAGTTAGAGAGTGGTGTAGATAAACACGGGGCTGGCGGAGGGCGGAATGGAGAGGAGGAGCGAGAAGAGGAGATGGATGTTAGAAACTCCTAGTAATGGGAAGAGATGGTGGGAGAGGTCGAGATCGGGAGGCTGAGAGAGGGAGAGCGAGAGCACACGGTTCGCTACACGCTCGTATTTATTAACCAGTAAAGGTGGCCGCCACGGTAGCGGGTCAGTGTTAAATCTGCGCGGTCTTCTTGGAGGGAGGTCGAGTGCACCGTGAGTAAGCATGCGAGCTCGCGTATTTTTTAAGAAAAAGGGCTTGTGATAGGATAAGGCCCCTCGGCGAGGACAGTGGACAGCACGAGAGGACGAGCAGGTAACATAGACATGGGCCGTCTGAGGAGGATGAGGAGAGAGAGAGAGAGAAAAGGGGGTGAGAGCAGAGAGAGAGAGAAGGGGGAGTGAGAGAGGAGAGAGAGGGAGGAGAAGAGGAGGAGGAGAGAGGGGGAGTGAGTGAGAGAGAGAGAGAGAGGAGAGAAAAGGGGGAGTAGAGAGAAGGAGAGAGAGAGAAAAGGGAGAGTGAGAGAGAGAGAGAGAGAGGAGAGAAGAGAGAAGGAGAGAGAGAGAGAGAGAAAAGGGGAGTGAGAGACGAGATGAGAGAGAGAGAGAGACGAGAGAGAGAGAAGAGAGAAAAGGGGAGTGAGCGAGAGGTGCAGGGGAGCAGAGAGATTGTGTGGGAGAGAGAGAGAGAGAGAAAAGGGGAACAGAGAGAATGTGTGAGAGAGAGAGAGTGCAGGGGAACAGAGAATGTGTGAGAGAGAGAGTGCAGGGGAGCAGAGAGAATGTGTGAGAGAGAGAGAGAGAGAGTGGCAGAGCAGAAAAAAGTAATGAACAGAGAGAACAATTAAGATAGAGAGAGTGAGAGGGGAAGGAATAGAGAGAAGACAATGTGATCATTTCTGTCTGAGAGAAATAAAGAATCAGTGTCTGGAGGACAGTCAAAGTGTTTGATAATAAACGGGTGATAAATCATTTATGTAGAAAAATGCAGATTAATTCCTAGCCTGACTCAAAGAATAATCAAATGAAACACATAATGTCATTTTAGCAAAATATTCTAATAAACTATTTAATTAAATATTGAACTAGCAAAACGTAAATTTGAATATGCATATTCATTGCAGTGAATGAGTGAATCAAATTGTTACGCTCTAAAATAGTGCGATGTTCAGATACATTATTGATGGTTAAATCACACTACTTGTACGGTTTCTATATCAGAACATATTTTCTTGTTTACTACACCAGTCCATGTTGATCGAGACATCAGCATTGACATCGGCATAGCAGTCGATGCTCTGCTATCACCTGCAACGTGAGAATTGGTCTGGCATTACAGCTCCGTCGACTGAGCTACACAATAGATACACCGTTGTGATAATAGTAGACTTCAACATTCAGAAAACTCAACGTTTGTTATTTGTTGTAATATTCACATATTATTTTTCACACACGAAACAGTTTGAATCAAAATGCCACTTCATAAAGTTTTATGTCGAAATCGGAGAATGGGAAAGTTCAGGAGTATTCTTTATACCTACAATCAGAAAAGAATGAATGTTGAAAGTTTGCTAACAAATATCAATAAGTAATTGGCTTTGTTGATTCCCCCCCCCCCCAGAAACATTGGAAGAAATCAAAGACGTAAAACCAAAACTGGAGCGGTCCCAATACAGACCCCTGAGGAAYGCCTCTGCCTGGGTTCGTCTGTATACAGCGCCTTCGGAAAGTATTCAGACCTCTTGACTTTTTCAACATTTTGTTATGTTATAGCCTTATTCTAAAATGTATTAAATAAAAATCTTCAGTAATCTACACACAATAGCCCATAATTACAAAGCGAATTTAAAAACAGAAATACCTTATTTACAGAAGTATTTAGACCCTTTGCTATGAGACTTGAAATTGAGATCAAGTGCATCCTGTTTCCATTGATCATCCTTGATGTTTCTACAACTTGATTGGCGTTGGCACCATCCCTACAGTGAATGGTGGTAGCAGCATCATGCTGTGGGGATGTTTTTCAGCAGCAGGGACTGGGAGACTAGCCAGGATTGAGGCAAAGATGAACGGAGCAAAGTACAGAGAGATCCTTGATGAAAACCTGCTTCAGAGCGCTCAGGACCTCAGACTGGGGTGAAGGTTCACCTTGCAACAGGACAACGACCCTAAGCACACAGCCTAGACAATACAGGAGTGGCTCTGGGACAAGTCTCTGAATGTCCTTGAGTGGGCCAGCCAGAGCTGGACTTGAACCCGATCGAACATCTCTGGAGAGACATGAAAATAGCTGTGCAGCGACGCTCCACATCCAACCTGACAGAGCTTGAGAGGATCTGCAGAGAAGAATGGGAGAAACTCCCCAAACACAGGTGTGCCAAGCTTTAAACGTCAGACTCGAGGCTGTAATCGCTGCCAAAGGTGCTTCAACGAAGCACTCAGTAAAGCGTCTGAATACTTATGTAAATATGATATTTCAGTTTTTTTTATTAGTATTGTTTGTAGATTGATGAGGAAAATAAACAATTTAATCAATTTTAGAATAAGGTTGTGACCTAACAAAATGTGGAATACCTTCCGAAGGCACTGTATAATATAATAATATATAAATGGCACCCTCCTGAATTATTGGCACCCTCCTGAATTATTGGCACCCTCCTGAATTATTGGCACCCACTGTAAATATGAACAAGAAAGGCGATGAAAAAGTGTCAATGTGGTTTTTTGTTCTTACACTCAAAATATCATATGAATCTAACCTTTAATTGATAACAATAATAACAATACAATAAAGTAATAATATAATAATAATTATAATTATAATGATATAAAAATAATCATCTTTAAACATTTATTTTACCTTTATTTAACTAGGCAAGTCAGTTAAGAACAAATTCTTATTTTCAATGACGCCTAGGAACAGTGGGTTATATTATTGACTGCCTTGTTCAGAGGCAGAACAACAGATTTTTACCTTGTGAGCTCGGGGATTCGATCTTGCAACCTTTCGTTACTGGCCCAACGCTCTAACCACTAGGCTACCTGCCACCCCATATATAATAATATAATAATAATATAATAATATAATAATATAATAACATAATAATAATATAATTATAATATTAATAATAATATAATATAATAATATAATAATATAATAACATAATAATAATATAATTATAATGATATAATAATATAATAATAATATTAATAATAATATAATAATAATATAATAATAATATAATAATAATAATATAATAATAATAACATAATATAATAATATAATAAAAGCACTCAGCTAAAGCGTCTGAATGACTAAGGTAAATATGATATTTTCAGTTTTTTTATTAGTATGTGCTAGATTTGATGAGGAATAATAAACAATGTCAATCAATTTTAGAATCAAAGGCTTGTGACCTAACAAAAGGTGGAAATACCTTCCGAAGGCACTGTATAATATAATAATATATTTAAATGGCACCGCGCGCCTGAATATTGCGCACCCTCCGGCTGAACTTATGGCACCCTCCTGAATTATTGGCACCCACTGTAAAATCATGAACAAGAAAGCGCTGATTTGAAAAAGTGTCAAGTGGTTTTTTGTCTCTTACACTCAAAATATCAGTATGAACTCTAACCTTTATTCGATAACAATAAGAACAATACCCCAATAAAGTAATAATATAATAATAATTATAATTATAATGCATATAAAAATAATCATCTTTTCTTAAAACATTTACTTCTTACCTTTTATGAACTAGGCAGTTCAGGTTAAGAAACAAAGTGGGGCTGGAGTTTGGTGACGAGGGAGTGCACGCCCTAGGAAGCACAGTCTATCGGGGGTGTATGAGTGTGAGTGTGAGCGTGCGCGTGTGGTTCAGCAGCAGAACAACCAGATTGTACCTGTGGTGAGCTCGGGGATCTCGATCTTGCCCAACCTTTCGGTTCACTGCGCCCAACGCTCTAACGCACTAGGCTACCCTGCCCACCCCATATATAATAATATAATAATAATATAAGAATATAATCAATATAATAACATAATAATAATATATTATAATATTAATAATAATTACTAATCTATTAATAATAGAATAAAAAACTACAAATAATTAATTATAATTATAATTGATATAATAACATAATCTAATTAATAATCTAATAATAATATTAATAATATATGAATTAATAATAATAATAATCAATAATACTAATAAAATAACATTAATATAATAATATAAATAACATAATAATAATATAATATAATAACATATAATAAAATAATAACAAATAATATAATAATATAATAATAATATAATAATAATAAGTATAATAATCATAATATAATAATATAATAATAATAAATAATATAAAATATAATAATTAATATAATAAATAATATACATAATATAATACATAACATAGAAAATAAATAAATAATATATAATAAATAATATAATATCATAATACATATAATTAATAATCAAATAATAATATAATAATAATAACATCAATATAATAACATAATAAAAATCATAATAAAATAAGATAATATAATGAATATTAATAATATAATAATATACATAAGATAATAATAATAAATAATAATATAATAATAATAATAATCATAATAATAAATAATATAATAATCATATAATAATAATTAATAATATATATTACAGATATAATAATATAATATAATATAATAATAATATAATATAATAATATATCATAATAATATAATATAATAAATATTAAATTACATATATTAATATAAAATATAATATACATATAATAATATAATATAATAATATAATAAACAAATAATAATATAATAATATAATTATAATGATATATATATATAATAATAATACTTAAATAATAATTATAAATAATAATAATAATAAAATAATATATAATATAATAATATAATTACATAATATTAAATTAATAAATATAATTATAATATAATAATATAATAATAATATAATAATATAATCAAATATCAATATAATAATATAATTTAATCATGAATAATATTACATTAATATAATAACATAATAATAATAATAATATATAATAATATGATAATAATAATATAAATAATAATAATAATAATAATAATTATAAAATATAATAATATTATAAATAATAAATAATATAACTAATAATAATAAATAATAAGAATACCACATAATAATATTAATAATATAATAATAATAATAATAATATCAAATATGAATAATATAATATAATAATAATAAATAATAGATAATAATACAATAATAATAATATAATAAATAATAATACTATAATAATAATAATCACAATATAATAATATAAATATAATATCATTAATAATATAATAATAATAATAATAATAATAATAATACATAATAATCAATCTACCATATAATAATAATCAATAATAATAATCATAACATATAATATAATAATATAATAATAACAACTCCTAATAATACCGACATAATATACTTAACATTACTATAAATAATTACATAATCTATAACTAATCCATAACATATATATAGTATAATATAAAATAACATAATAATACTATCCACAAATAATCATCAACTATAATAACTATAATAATTAAAGTC
>NW_019943525.1:236874-244963 GCF_002910315.2 Salvelinus sp. IW2-2015
ATAATATAATAATAATATAATAATAATAATAATATAATAATACAATAATAATATTAATATTATAATAACATAATAATAATCATAATATAATAATATAATAATATAATAATAATAGTCATAATATAATAATAATATAATAATAATAATATAATAATAATCATAATATAATAATAATAATAATGATTTTTAACCCAACACAGAGCCCTGTGGAACCCCTATTCTTCTTACATTGCAGGGTCTCGGCCCGGTTCCTCTGGATCATGATACAGAGCTGCAGGACCAGCTGAGGTGCTGACTCCAGGAAGGTCTCCAGCAGACGCAGCATGTTGACGTCAGCGTACTCATACATCATGGCCCAGTAGAACCGCCTCTGGTTCTCCTTCTGACGACGACTCTGGATGCCCAGGTACATGGTACGGATGTACCTGACAGAGCAGGTGTGGAGATACAGAAGAAAGAAAGGAAGGAAGGAAGGAAAGAATAGGGGAGATTAGTCTAGTTCAGAGGTTTTCAAACTGGGGTCTGCGGTCCCCTAGGGGGTCCGTGAAGGTATGCAGGGGTTCCACATTTTTTTAAATTAACATTTGGGGGGGAAATATTTTGCTGAATTTCTTTACGTGAAAAATATTTATTTTATGAATATCACTAGCTGAAACAGAATACCATCGTGGATACAATTTTTTTATGTCCAGTATGAAGGAACTTATAGCTAGTTTCACGAGCCAATGCTAACTAGCATCAGCACAATGACTGGAAGTCAACAGGAACAGTTAGCATGCTATCTGTTCCTGTTCATACGACTCTGGGGAAGTAAAGGGCTTCACTGCCAATATCTCAAACTATCTCTTGAATATGGTGGAAATTACAGTCAGTGGAGCTACTAAGTCATAATTTCGGGATTGAAAAACATTTTCAGTGTCAATTTACACAACCAAAACCAACTTAAACAACATTTCAAATGCATCCACAGTCTGGACTGTAAATAGATACATCCACAGTCTGAACTGTATAGGAAGATGTGAGAACAGGTTTTTTTCTAAAATACTCAATCCATGGTTGAGTTATTCTAGTCTACAGCAGTTTCTCAATCCTGGTCCCCAGTGTTGTTTTGCTCCCTAGCACTCACCCACTTGACTCAACTAATCAACTCCTCATTGAGTCTTTGATTTGAATCAGTTGTATGAGAAACAGTTCTCTGTACAGTAGCACTCACCCACTTGACTCAACTAATCAACTCCTCATTGAGTCTTTGATTTGAATCAGTTGTGTGAGAAACAGTTCTCTGTACAGTAGCACTTCATCCACTTGACTCAACTAATCAACTCCTCATTGAGTCTTTGATTTGAATCAGTTGCGTGAGAAACAGTTCTCTGTTAATCTTATGGCTGAAGGGGCAGTATTGAGTAGCTTGGATGAAAGGTGCCCATATCAAACGGCCTGCTCCTCAGTCATAGTTGCTAATATTTGCATATTATTATTAGTATTGGATAGAAAACACTCAAAAGTTTCTAAAACTGTTTGAATTATGTCTGTGAGATTAACAGAACTCATATTGGCAGGCAAAATCCTGAGTTGAAATCAAAACAGGAAGTCAGAAATCTGAGCTTGTATGTATTCACCAGAGTCCCTAATGAAATCCCCTTGAGATATGAATGATTGTGCACTGCCTAGGGGTTCCACTAGATGTCAACCATCAATAGAAATTATAATGAGACTTCTATGTTGTTGTGGGAGAGAATGATAGCAGAATCAGTCAGGTGTCCATCAAGCAGCCATTTTCGGATCATGCTTTTTCCTCATGGAAGTCATTTACGTTCCATTGCTCACGAAGACAAGAAAGAATACTCCGGTTGGAACTTTATTGAAGCTATATGTTCAAAACATCCTAATGATTGATTCTGTACTTCGTTTGAAATGTTTCTTCGACTGGTAATATCACTTTTTTGACGTTTTTGTCAAAAAGCTGACCAGAATTAGCGTTTGGATACGTAAACCAGACGCGCTAACAAAAGAAGGTATTTGGACATAAATAACAGATTTTTTTTCCCGAACAAAACAAACATTTATTGTGGACCTGGGATTCCTGGTGTGCTTTCTGATGTAGCTCATCAAAGGTAATGTAATATTTATCATATATTTTCTTGTTTATGTTGACGCCATCTTTGCTGCTGTGGTGTTTTACTTTTGAGCGCCGTCTCAGATTATAGCGTGGGTTTCTTTTTCCGTAAAGTTTTTTTGTAATCTGACACAGCGGTTGCATTAAGGAGAGGTACTGTATATCTATAATTCCATGTGTATAACTTGTATTATCATCTATATTTATGGGTATTTCTGTTGAAACGATGTGGCTATGCAAAGTCACTTGATGTTTTTGCCACTAGTGAATCTAGTCGCCTCAATGTAAACTCAGAATTTTTTATATAAATATGAATTTAATCAAACAAAACATGCATGTATTGTGTAACATGAAGTCCTATGAGTGTCACTCGTGGAAAATCAATCATAAGGTTAGTGATTAATTCTATCTCTATTCTGTTTTTTGTGAAGCTATCTTAGCTGGAAAAATGGCTGTGATTATTGTGGTTTTGTGGGACCTAACATAGTCGTTTGTAGTGCTTTCGCTGAAAAGCCTATTTGAAATCGGACACTTTGGTGAGGATTACAACAAGATTACCTTTAAAATGATATAAGACACATGAATGTCTGAGGAATTTAATTATGAGATTTCTGTTTTCTTGAATTTTGGCGCCCTGCACTTCGACTGGCTGTTGTCATATTGATCCCGTTAACGGGACTTTCAGCCATAAGAAGTTTTAAGTAGCACTTACCCACTTGACTAACACTAATCAACTCCTCATTTTGTCTTTGATTGAATCAGTTGTTGGAAACAGTTCTCTGTACAGTAGGACTTCACCCACAGTGACGTTCAGCAGCATATCTACATGTGTACCGTAACGCTGTAGCTATAGTCCTGCATTAAAACGTCACTAGTCATCAGTCTAGATAAAATCAAATCCGTTTTTTTTTTTGTCACACGCCACAAATACAACAACTTTTACCGTGAAATGCTTACTTTACGAGACCTTTTCACAACAATGCAGAGTTTTTAAAAGTAAGAAAATTAACAAAAAGATCAAAAGAAAAATTAGTAACACAATAAAATAACAATAACGAGGCTATATACAAGGAGTACACGGTAATAAATCAGTGTACTGGTGTGCGAGGGAGTTGGGGGTGAGTGATTGAGGTGATTTACATGTAGGCTTGGTTGGTGATTTTTTACGGAAACGGTCTCGTAAAGTACACATTTCACGGTAAAAAGTTGTTGATATTTTGGCGCGTGTGACAAAAAAAAAAAAAAACGGATTTGATTTATCTAGACTGATGACTAGTGACGTTTTAAATGTTTTAATGACGTTTCAACTCGCTATTGGCTGGGCTCCCTGCCTGTGCCATTAAACCCCTACAAATCATCCCGAACTCTGCATTGTTGTGAAAAGGTCTCGTAAAGTAAGCATTTCACGGTAAAAGTTGTATGTATTTGGCGCGATGTGACAAAAAAAACAAAACGGATTTGATTTTATCTAGACTGATGACTAGTGACGTTTTAATGTTTTAATGACGTTTCAACTCGCTATTGGCTGGGCTCCCTGCCTGTGCATTAAACCCCTACAACTCATCCAGAACGCCGCAGCCCGTCTGGTGTTCAACTTTCCCAAGTTCTCTCACGTCACCCCGCTCCTCCGCCTCTCTCCACTGCTTCCAGTGAAGCTCGCATCCGTTACAAGACCATGGTGCTTGCCTACGGAGCTGTGAGGGGAACGGCACCTCCGTACCTTCAGGCTCTGATCAGGCCCTACACCCACAACAAGGGCACTGCGTTCATCACACCTCTGGCCTGCTCGCCTCCCTACCTCTGAGGAAGTACAGTTCCGCTCAGCACAGTCAAAACTGTTCGCTGCTCTGGCACCCAATTGGGAACAAACACCCTCACACGACGCCAGGGTCAGCGGAGTCAATCACCACCTTCCGGAGACACCTGAAACCCCACCTCTTTAAGGCATACCTAGGATAGGATAAGTAATCCTTCTAACCCCCCCCCCCCCCCTTAAAAGAGTTAGATGCACTATTGTAAAGTGATTGTTCCACTGGATATCCTAAGGTGAATGCACCAAAATTGTAAGTCGCTCTGGATAAAAGGTTCTGCTAAATGACTTAAATGTAAATGTAAGTAAATGGTGATTGTTGAATACTATGTACATGTAGTAGGGTGAAAAGCAGAAATGTCCGGGTAGCTGTTTAATTAACTGTTTAGCAGTCTTACGGCTTAGCAGTAAGAAGCTGTTCCGGAGCCTTTTGGTCATAGACTCGGCGCTCCGGTACCCCGCTTCCGTGCGGTAAGCAGAGAGAACAGACTTGGACTTAGGTGGCCTGGATTCTTTGCCAATTTTAGGGCCTTCCTCTACACACCCCTGGTAAAGAGGTCCTGGATGACACGGGTACTTGCTCCAGTAATGTACTGGGTCGTACGCACTACCCTCTGTAGCGCCTTGCGGTCGGTGCCCGAGCAGTGCCATACCAATCGGTGATGCAGCCAATCAATATGCTTCTCAATGGTGCAGTCTGTAGAATTTTTTGAGGACTGAGTGCCAGTACCAAACTCTTTTCAGCTCCTGAATGGGAATAGATTGTTGTGCCGTACTTCACGACTGTGTTGTGTGTTTGGACCATGATAGTCCTTAGTGATATGGACACGATGGAACTTGAAGCTCTCAACCGGGCTCCACAACAGCCCATCGATGTGAAGCGTGCTTGCTCGCCTTCTGTTTTCCTGTAGTTCACGCATCAGCTCCTTTGTCTTGTCAATAAATTGAACTTGATTTTGAAAAACATACATCACAAACACTTTCCCTTTTTGCACACACGCACGCACGCACGCACGCACGCACGCCACGCACGCACGCCAGCACGCACGCGCACGCACACAACAACACACACACACACACCACACACACACACACCACACACACACACACACACACAC
The DNA here is from genome assembly GCF_002910315.2 of Salvelinus sp. IW2-2015. NCBI lineage: Eukaryota > Metazoa > Chordata > Actinopteri > Salmoniformes > Salmonidae > Salvelinus > Salvelinus sp. IW2-2015. The sequence continues at coordinate 241,919 of NW_019943525.1, forward strand.
ACACACACACACACACACACCAAGAACAATACACGAAGAGTGTACAAACACATTGGAACACTGCTCTTTCCATGACAGACTGACAGGTAATCCAGATGAAAGAATGATCCCTTATTGATGTCACCAGTTAAATCCACTTCAATCACTGTAGTCACTAGATGACAGGAGAGACAGGTTATAAAAGATATTCTAAAGCCGTGGGACAAATGAGACATGGATTGTGTATGCGTGCCATTCAGAGGTGAAGGGCAAGACAAATATTTAAGTGCCTTTGAACGGAGGTAATGTAGTAGGTGCCAGCTGCAACGGTTTGTGTCAAGAACTGCAAACGCTACTGGGTTTTTCACGACCGTAGCAGTTTGTACCAGTGTAACTGTAAGGAGGTAACACAGTGTAACAGTGTAACAGGAACAGTGCGCAAGTACAACGTAAGCTGTAGGACATAAAGTGTAACAGTGTAACAGTAAGTGTAACAGTCTACAGTGTAACAGGGTAAGTGATAACAGTGTACAGTGTAACAGTGAACAGGTATACAAGTAAGAGTAACAGTGTAACAGGTGTAACAGCGTAACAGATTTAACAGTGTAACATGTAACAGGGTAACAGATTGTAACAGAGGTAAAGGGTACAGTGTAACAGTGTAGGGTAAACGGAAAGAACGTTCAACAAGATTACAGTAACAGCGTAACAGTAAGTAACAGAAGTACAGGTTAACAGGTAGTACAGGGTAATGAGGGTAACAGCCGTAACAGTCGTAAACAGGTCAAGCAGCGTACAGGTAACAGCAAGAGGGTAACAGGGTAACAGGTTAACAGCGTAAACAGGTCGTACAGTCTTAAGTAACAGGTACAGTAACGTGTAACAGTAACAGGAGTAAGGTAACACGTAAAGCGTGGTACAGCGTCAGGGAGGAACAGGTAACAGAAGTAACAAGGGTACACAGACAGTCAAGTGCAGTGTCAGTTGTAACAGCCTAAACAGTGTACGCAGTCAACAGCGGTAACAGCTACGTGTACACCAGCGGTAACAGGGTACTGTAACGTAGGTAAAGTACAGAGGGTAAGAGGTAGTGTAACAGAGGTACACAGGAGTGAATAAGGTACTAACGTGAACATTGTAAGGTTACAGGGTCAACTACAGGGTAGGTACGTAACAGTGTCAGTGACAGTAGGAACGTCGGGTAAACAGTGTTAACAGCCGTAACGGTAACAGCGTAACGCCGTAACAGGCGTAAACAGCCCTGGTAACGCAGTGAGTAACAGGGTAAGGACAGTGTAACAGAGAAACAGTGTAAGAGCTGTAACAGATAGTACAGTGTGTAACAGCGTTACAGCGTACAGCGTAAACAGCAGGTACAGGTAACGAGGAGTAACATTGTCAACAGGTTAGTGGTAACAGGGTAAGGGTAAGAGGGTAACACAGGTAACAGTGTAACAGGGTAACTAAGTGTAACAGTGTAAAGAGGTAACAAGCTGGTAACAGGTAACAGTGGTAACAGTGTAAAGGGTAACACGGGTAACAGTGTAAAGGGTGCGGTAACAGTAAACAGTGGTACAGATGTACAGACAGTGGTCAACACTAACAGTGTTAACAGGGTAACAGTGTAACAGTGTAACAGATCTACAGTGTAACAATGGACCGTAACAGTGAAACAGGGTAACACGAGGTAACACGTGTGGTAACACATTAACAGGGTAACTGGTAACGTATTGTAACAGAATTGTAAGCGAAACAGCGTAACAGCCGTCAACATCGGTACGGGTAAACAGGTGTAACAGGGTAACAGTGTAAGAGGGTAACAGTGTAACAGTGTAACAGTGTAACAGGGTAACAGGGTAACAACGTAACAGTGTAACAGGGTAACAGTGTAACAGTGTAACAGTGTAACAGTGTAACAGTGTAACAACGTAACAGGATAACAGGGTAACAACGTAACAGTGTAACAGGGTAACAGTGTAACAGGGTAACAGTGTAACAGCGTAACAGTGTAACAGGGTAACAGTGTAACAGGGTAACAACGTAACATGGCCCAGTCTCAAGCCTTCGGTTTAGTTCGACATTCACTCTCGGCCCAGTCTCAAATGGAGTGATTTCAGTGCCAACAGAAATTCTATTTGAATTCCATCATTTAGAATTTCTATATTGAATATTTATTTGCTGTTTTTAATTTGTAATGCCCAAACTGAATAATTTGATTTCATGATTGGAAACTGAATTGAATGAATATCGCATTCAGTTAAAACATAACATTTCAATTGAATTGAATATTCAAATTGAAAATGTATATATTCAGTTTCATTATAGTAGATATTACATTAATTGTCGGTGTATCAAGTTTACAGACGTTCCAAGTTTATCAAAGTTTCATATTTTCAACTCTCAGATGCGTTCAGATTCAGTTTTCAAATAAAATTCTCAAAATTCAGATTCAAAACCAGATACAACATCCTGGTACTTTGCCAGCCAGGAAAGAGAGAGAGGGAGAACAGATAGAATCGAAACAGTAACAGTCTCCCTCTCTCTCTTTCCTGGCTGGCAAAGTACCAGGATGTTGTATCTGGTTTTGAATCTGAATTTCGAGAATTTAATTTGAAAACTGAATCTGAACGCATCTGAGAGTTGAAGTCAATGTGGCATGAATTTATTTTCTTCCTATGAACTTGGCTCTAGCGTTTAATATACAGTTAACCTCTCACGATCCTTCTCTTTGGAAGCTTTGGGCCTCTTCTATATTTCAACAGTTGAAATACTACTCTGACTGGGGTATGCCTAAAATAGAACGTTTTATAGGATGTACAAAGTCAAAAATTGAGTACGCTTTAAATGCCAGGGATGTCATACTCATGGTTAGTAGTGTAGCTCCATTGGGTAGTGTCTTTAGTCTCCCCTCCACCTAGTAGCGGAGAGAGCTGCATGTCTGGCCAACTAGCTGGCTGGCTGGCCTAGCAACAATCTCTGTCTGCCTAACTGAGCTGGCACAGTGTCTAAATGCATCTACCCTTGATGTGAAGCCATTCAAGCGAGGACAATAGCGTGGCAGGGACA
>NW_019943525.1:251635-258913 GCF_002910315.2 Salvelinus sp. IW2-2015
AGAGGGAGGGGGGGGAGTAAGGAGAAACTATTTCAGTGGATGAGGAGAGTATAGTGGGGAGTGTAAGAGACTAGGGGGGAGGAGGAGGGTGTCAAGCAGAAGAGGAAAAAGGGGGAGAAGAAAGGAGGTGGGAGGGAGAGGCTTGTGTGATCAAAGGCACTAAGGAACCTTTGCCTGGTGCTGGGGGGAGGACCCGACTAGAGAGAAAGGGCAGATGGTCAGGATGGGAGATGGAGATGAGGAGGAGGAAGGTGAGTCTGAAGAAGAGGACGATGAGGAGGCTTTCTTATTCAGACTCTTCCTCAATGGGTCCAAATTTGACAGCCAGTCAGGCAGAGGGGTCAAAGTACACAGTGAGGGAACTGTCAAGGTTCCTGAATGAGACTAAACGAAGAAAAGTTAATCTTGAAGCTTTTTTTTTGCGATCAGGAAAAGTTTGTAAGATCAGTACAACACGCTATGAAAAATGAGAGGCATGGTGTCCTCTCACCCAGGAAATGGTTTAGGTTGAGGAAGTGGGTCACAACAGTGCGTAAGGCTCTACCATCAGATGCTGTTGAAGATTAATCTGGTTTTTTCTGGCACTGAGGCTTTTTGAGCTTCGCTATTGGTCTCTTTCTCGGCTAGCCTTTCTCCCCACTTCCTACGGAGACTCTTCGGGTCGGCTCGCTTAATATCAACACCGCCAGAAATGTGGGAAAGAGGTGTCTGTTGGGTGAATTTGTAAAACCTCCAAAAAGTACAGGTGTTGTTTCTGCAGGAGACGTACAGTGTTGTGRTGAATGAAGCCGATTGGTGGAAAGGGACAAGTGGGCTGAGCCATGGGACAAATGTTAGTGCAGGGGGGGCAGGCCTTTTTGCACCGGATCTGGCTGTAAAAATGTTCTCCTCAAAGGAGGTGTGTAGGAGTAGACTGCTTGTAGTAAAAGCAGAAATTAATAACAGGGGTTTTGTCCTTATAAATGTTTATGCGCCTAACACAGGGAGAGAGAGGAGGGTTCTATTTGGGTRTCTTAGACAGGAACTCTCACAAGGTAGCGCCTGAGGCTCGGCGGGGACTGGAACTGTACGATGGATTTGTCTAAAGATAGAAATGAGGAGGAGCTTCATTCAGTCTAAGTCGGGGGTGTTAAAGGACATAATTAAGCAGTTTCATCTAGTGGATGTTTTGGAGAACGAGACATCACTAGACGGTATACRTGGGTAAAGGTCTTTGGGGCTAGGGTGCAGCCCAMCTTGATCGTTTTTACATGTCCAGGAATCGGAGCAAAGGGCTGTTGGGCGATAGCATTCTCCCTGTGGGGTTTTCCGGATCACCACATAACCATGGCTCGGCTGTCTATTTCACCAGGGCCTCGGCAGGCATCCTATTTGAAGTTTAATGTAAAGCTCTTACAAGATGCCACTTTTTTGCTCAGGTTTCCAGACTTTTTGGGAAAGGTGGGGGCAGCGAATAGAGGAGAATGAGTCTCTGAGTCAATGGTGGGATGTGGGAAAAGTCCAAATTTGGCTTTTCTGTCAACAGCATACAGCTCTCTCATCCTCAGAGGCTAGGAGAGTATTGAGGGAACTAGAGCGTAGTATTAGTGAGATGGTGGGGCAAGGCAATGTAGGCCTCCAGGCTAATTTAGTTGAATTACGTAGGGACCTGGGYAGTTTTTTCCAGGTTAAAGCAAAGAGAGCACTTGTAAGAGCGAGGTTCTCCATGCTCAAGGAGATGGACGCYCCCAGCTCCTTCTTCTTTCGGTTGGAAAGACAGAGCRGTGAAGCCAAGGGWATGCATTGACTGCGGCTGTCGGATGGGCGGGTGACCTCTGTGGTGGGAGAAATGCGGGAGCGGACTGTGGAGTTTTATACTGAGTTGTATAGGACAGAACTGTATGATCCTATGTGTTGTCACGGCTCCTCCTCTGCATTGCAGGGGCGGTTCCTCCTGCAGGCAGAGGAGTGTCGTTAGTGATTGGAGCCACCTGGGCTCAGGGTATAAACTGCTTCACTAATCACCTCTCTCTGCTCCTCCAGGTATGATCATGTTTTGTTTGTTCCTTTGTAGTTGTACATAGTTTTCACTCAGTCATGTTTACACACACATATTCACGCATCCCTGCACTTTGCACACACCTTACATTATGATACTTTCACACCTCATTCCTTTTTCTTTCTTTAAAGTTAATAGTTTTGGTTTATAATAAAGAACCTTTTTAATTGGCCTATACCTGTTGTTCGTGTCCCCTCATTTTTGTCACAGGTTATGAGCCGGCCTGTGACAGTGTGCTCAGGTTTTGTTTGCAGAACTCCCTAAGCTCTCTCTGGCACAGAGGGATGAAATGGACATTCCTCTGTTGTCCCATGAACTGTCAGAGGCCGTAACCCAGATATCCCCCAACCGTGCACCAGGGGTCGATGGACTCCCAGTGGAGTTTTATAAAACGTTCTGGGGTATAATTGAACTGGAATTCATTTACGTGTTGCGCGAGTGCGTTGGTATAGGAGAGTCGTGTGGCATTGCTCTGTGAGGACTACAAGATATTTGCCAAGGTCCTCGCTAACAGTACACAAGGACCAGACATATTGTGTACCGGGACGCTCAATCACGGACAACTTGTTCTTAAATCAGGGACAAGTTGGACTTGTCGAGAGTATCAGCGTTGGCGTATGCAGGTTACGTTTCTGTGATGGTCAGGGATTGGCAGGATATGCAGGCACTAGAGACTAGTCTGAAGGTGTACGAGGGAGCTTCGTCAGCTTAAGGTGAACTGGGGCAAGAGCAAAGCTCTGTTATGTGGGGCATGGAGGGATAGTCCCCCCTTCTGCTTCCAGAAGGGTTTGAAGTGGGGTTCTGAAGTGCTTAACATTTTGGGGGTGTACCTGGGCTCGGACAGGTGGGTCAGGAAGAACTGAGAGGGGCTGTTACAGGCAGTGGTATCAAGACTGACCCCCCCCCACCCCCTCCCCGCCGGTATGCTCGCAGACCTGCAACGCAAGCTGATGGACTTCTTCTGGTCGGGACATCACTGGCTGAGGGCGGCAGTATTGTACATGACCGTCCACGAAGGAGGACAGGGTCTGGTGGAACTGGAGAGCAGGATGGCTGCTTTCCGACTAAAGGCGGTGCAGAGACTGCTGTATCATACTGATGTTGCCTGGAGGGAACCAGCATGCGCGCTGCTGAGGATTAGGGTTGGACCGGGCAGCTGTTCCTCATGAAGCTGGAGAGGCTGAGTACAGCAGGTCTCTCTGATTTTTACTCTGCGGTGCTGAGGGCCTGGCAGCTTCTAAGGCCCACGCGAGAAGGGGGTGTGGAGCCTGGGCTGTGGGAGGAGCCTATTTTCCACAATCCAGCCATCCTTTTGAGATCGSCTCAATCGGCCACCGTGCAGAAGYGACTGATGGCAGTGGGTTTACAAAGGCTGGTTGAACTGCGGYTGCTGGGGGAGGAGGGGTGGAAAACCCYGGAAGTCCTGGCGCAACAAACAGGAATAACGTCTCTWRGGCTGCTGGAGAGATTCCTGGGGGAGGTCCAGGAGGCACTGTCTGAGCCGGTAAGGGRGGTGTTTSAGCGGMYAAAKGGGGAKGGGCCACCAATTTTTCCAACACTGCAGGTGATGGAAGAGACTTGGGACTGGCAAGGGGCTCTGGAGGACTTGTTGGACTTCAACACTCCGAGCCTGGAGTTTGAGGGGGTAGAAGGTAAAGCCCTCTACAACCTCTGCATTAAGGTGAGGAACATTAGAAGCCTAACAGGAGTGAAGGCACATCAGTGGCAGGGGATATGTGGGGTGGAGAGTATGGTGGGTTTTAGATGGAGGGCGCTCTACAAACCCCCAGTACCAAAGAGGTCAGGGGACCTCCGGTGTAGGGTTCTACATGGAGCCCTGGCCACTAACAGCTGGTTGGCACGGGTTGAACCGGGAGTCGGACAGGGGTGTCCTTTCTGTGTTATGAGAGAAACTGTGATTCATGTGTTTTCTGTGTGCGCCAGGTTAAAGCCATTAATGTCTCTGTTGGAATGGCTGTGTGAGAGGTTGGGGTGGAGTTTACTGTCAGGATGTTTATAATGGGGTACAGGTATTCAAATAAGGAGAAGGCCAAATGTGTGTTTTCTGCAAAGTTATTTGGCTAAAAAGGAGGAACAGGGTCAAAGGTCGGGGGGATAACAGACCCTTTCATGGGCGGAACTGTCTGAGCGGGTAAGACTTCCGCCGAAGTCGGTCGGAGGTTGCTTTTCATGTGGTCGGCTAAATGGGGTGGGCACCAATTTTTCCAACATGCAGGGATGGAAGAGACTGGGACTGGCAAGGGGCTTGGAGGATTGTTGGACTCAACATCGAGCTGAGGTTTGAGGGGGTAGAAGGCTGAAGAGCCTCGGGTTACAACGTGGATTAAGGTGAGGACCATTAGAAAGCTAACAGCGGTTGGAAGCATTCACTCAGTGGCAGGGGAATATGTGGGGTGGAGAAGTACTGGTGGGTTTTTAGATGGAGGGGGGTGATCTAACTTAGAAGTTTACCAACAAGCGGGATCAGTCGGAACTCTCTCTCGCATTTCGCTCATATGTGGTTTTTGTCTATTGGACTCTTCATCGGCCACCAATCAGCGGTGTGTTTGAGAATCGGGTCTCTAGAATTATTATCTCCGCAGTCTTGAGTATACCTCTCGGTATCACGCGGGTGTCCTCTCATATTGTGGGATTGGAAGGAGTAATAAGTGAGTGGGTGATTTTGGTGTTGTGTTTATATCGTGGTTGTGAGCACGGTGTATATATAGCCAGTTTGGGACTTGTCTCTGTGGAATGTGTGTGTGAGAGGATTTATGTGGTGTTTGTATTGTGGGGTTGATATAACTTGAGGTCATTGAAGTTACTCGTTTAATTATTTATAATATGGGGCTGACTCGGATGGTAGTTCGCCTGAACTCCTTCACGCCAAATAAGGAGAAGGCCAAATGTCCTCGTTTTCCTGCAAAGTTTATTTGGCTAAAGGAGGAACAGGGTAAAGGTCGGGGGGATAACAGCACCTTTACAGATATTGTTTAATGGGAATGGTTCTCTTAGGGTGAGATTTCAGTTCTATAAGATGATGAAATGTGTGGGATGTGTTTCCAGGAGTATAGGTGTGTTGGGGGGCTGTCTGTAGAGCTGGGGAAGATGTTTCAGAGAGTTATGATGTGTTTGGGGGGCTGTCTGTATAGTTGGGGAAGATGTTTCGGGAGATATGGTGTGTTGGGGGGCTGTCTGTATAGCTGGGAGAATGTTTCAGGAGATGTGATGTGTTGGGGGGCTGTCTGTATAGCTGGGAAGATGTTTCAGAGATATGGTGTGTTGGGGCATAGTCTGTATAGTGGGGACGTTTTAGGAGATATGGTGTGTTGGCGGCTGTTTGTTATAGCTGGGAAGAATGTTTCAGGAGATATGGTGTGTTTGGGGGCTGTCTGTATAAGCTGGGGAAGATGTTTTCAGAGATATGGTGTGTTGGGGGCTGTCTGTATAGCTGGGGAAGATGTTTCAGGAATAGGTGTGTGGGGGCTGTCTGTATCGCTGGGGAAGATGTTTCAGGAGTATGGTGTGGGGGGGGCTGTCTGTATAGCGGGGAAGATGTTTCAGGAGATATGGGGTGTGGGGGGGTGTCTGGTATAGCCGGGAAGATGTTTCAGGAGATATGGTGTTGTTGGGGCTGTCTGTTAAGCCGGGGAAGATGTTTCAGGAGATATGGTGTGTTGGGGGGGGGCTGTTGTTAGCTGGGGAAGATGTTTCAGGAGATATGGTGTGTTGGGGGTGTCTGTATAGCTGGGGAAGATGTTTCAGGAGATATGGTTGCTTGTGGGGGGGGCTGTCTGTATAGCTGGGGAAGAGTTTTCAGGGAGATATGGTGTGTCTGTGGGGCTGTCGTACTAGCTGGGGAAGATGTTTCAGGAGTATATGTGTGTTGGGGGCTGTCTGTATAGCTGGGGGAAGATGTTTAGGAGATATGGTGTGTTGGGGGGCTGTCTGTATATCTGGGAAGATGGTGGATACCTGTGTAGAAGTGGTGAGGTTTTGGTGATTGTGAAGTGTGATGTTGTTTTGTATCGTTTAAAAAAAAATGAATGAAGAGTATCATTAAATAGAACAAAGTCAAATGTCTGTCTCTCGCTCTTCATCCCCTCTTCCTCCCTCCTTCATATTCATAATACTCCTCGTCCTTCATCTTAGCTCCCTGAATATTAGTGAGGATATCATAGCGTTGGCCTAACGCCACTCGTTATAACAGCGTATGCATGACCAACGCTGCACCGTTCCAGTCGCCACCGCTCACCCGCTCACCACGCTCCAGCCACGTGCTCGTCACGCCAGTTCCGCCCACACCGCTCCACGCACCGATCTCACGCCACACAGGTAGGTCCAAGCTGTCTGTTGTCTGCTGTCTGTCTGTCTGTCTGTCGTCGTCTGTCTGTCTCTGTCTGTCGTCTGGCTGTCTGTCTGTCTGCGTCTGTCTGTCTGTCTGTCTGTCTGTCTGTCTGTCACGCGTCAAAGAGCCAGATAGACACACTACCCTCTGTAGCACACATACATACACACACACACACACACCCCCGTCGTCCCCCCGTCTGTCTGTTAGATCTCCACCCGTCACTACTACAGATGTAGGATCTTCATTTGAACCCACTGTTGCATGAGAATTTCTGCAATGCAAGACATTTTAAACTTGTTAGGCGGGTTTGAAGTTTGAAGTTCATTTCCATTTAATATTACAGACTTGAGTTTCCCTAATTCACATTTCCTGTTTTTACAGGATTATTTTCTGCTGTAGGATACTGGTTCAAATTAAGATCCTACATCTGAAACAGCTGTTTTGGGACAAAGCTACAGGCTATTGGCAGTGCAATTACAAGAGACCTGTATGTGAGTAGACTACATGTATAGTACTTAATTATATATAATTAATAAGAATGTTGTGAAAAGAAACTGGACATTTTTTACAGTCTAAATCAATAGAAAATAATGAATTGACCAGTGAGTCATCTGTCCATCCATACAGTACACTAATCCCTTGAGTTGAGTGATAAGCAATACACACACACACACACACACACACACACACACACACACACACACACACACACACACACACACACACACACACACACACACACTATATACAGTGGGGAGAACAAATATTTGATACACTGCTGATTTTGAGGTTTTCCTACTTACAAAGCATGTAGAGGTCTGTAATTTTTATCATAGGTACACTTCAACTGTGAGATACGGAATCTAAAACAAAAATCCAGAAATACATT
>NW_019943525.1:263301-286845 GCF_002910315.2 Salvelinus sp. IW2-2015
TATGATTTTTAGGAAATTAATTTGCATTTTATTGCATGACATAAGTATTTGATCACCTACCAACCAGTAAGAATTCCGGGCTCTCACAGACCTGTTAGTTTTTCTTTAAGAAGCACTCCTGTTCTCCACTCATTACCTGTATTAACTGCACCTGTTTGAACTCGTTACCTGTATAAAAGACACCTGTACGGATCCCAGGGTCTTTGAGAGTAGTAGCTGTTTCAGAAGGCATGCAACATTTAGCAAGAATGAGGGGATTTGAATAACCAATGGGGGGATTTGAATAACCAATGGGGGGATTTGAATAACCAATGTCTAGTCCTCGGTGATGGAGATCAGATACACCCTCTACCCTGAAACACACACACACACACTGGTCCCCCATTGTGACCATTTTGCTAAGCATCTCTGACCAGACATACATTTGGATTATTTTCTGCCACCAGGGCCACAATAATATGCCCCCCCTGTGAATGTCCGAGTGTGACCCCCTCCCCATGGGTTACTGCAGCCAGTGTTGCTAGCCCTGCCACTGCCTGGGTGGGGGGAAATCCCACCGGCTAAATACAAGATCGTCAAGGTTCTCATTAGCATCTCTGAGAAAGTCCTTGTATATTATGCTCACCCACCGAGGGGCTTTGGCTTTGCTCGACCAATCCTACCAGGCAGGCTCAGAACCACTGTAGAACCAATCCTACCAGGCAGGCTCAGAACCACTGTAGACCAACCCTACCAGCAAGGTTCAGAACCACGGACTGGAGACCGTTGCTGGAGGCTCCGGACTGGAGGCCGTCGTTGGAGGCTTCGTGCCATGAATCATCACTGGAGTGAGGAGACGTATGGGCAGTCTGGTACGTGGAGCTGCCACAGGGCTCTGACCAGTCACATGCTCCCCACGGTAAGCACGGGGAGTTGGCTCAGGTCTTTAACCTGAATCCGCCAATCTCCCCGTGTGCCCCCTCCACATTTTTAGCTGCCTCCAGTTCCTCCCTTGGACGGTGATACTCCCCAGCCTGCCTCCAGGGTCCCTTACCGTCCAGGATCTCCTCCCATGTCCAGGAGTCCCTTTCACCACGCTGCTTGGTCCCTTGGTGGTGGGAAGTTCTGTCACGGCCGTCGTAAGAAGTAGACCAAAGCGCAGCGTGGTGAGCGTACATATTCCTTTTATTAGGATGACGCCGACATAAACATTAAACATCACACAACAACGTGACGCTAAAGGCTATGTGCCACAAACACTTCCCCACATGAAAGGAGGGAAAGGGCTACCTAAGTATGGTTCCCAATAAGAGACAAGAAAGACAGCTGTCCCTGATTGAGAACCATACCTGGCCAAAACATGAAGAAATACAAAATCATAGAAAATACAAAACACAGAATGCCCACCCCAAAATTACACCCTGACCAAACCAAATAGAGACATAAAAAGGCTCTCTAAGGTCAGGGCGTGCCCTTCTCCTGCTCTACCTTCCCTTCTCCTCTCCTCCCTCTCACCTTCCCTCTCCCTGCTCCTCTCCCTCCTCCTCTCCTTTCTCTCTCCTCTCCCCTTCTCCTCCTCCTCTCCGTCCTCCTCCCTCCTCCCTTCTCCTCTCCTCCTCCCTCCTCCTCCCTTCTCCTCTCCCTCCTCCTCTCCCTTCTCCCTCTCTCCCTCCTCCTCTCTCCCTCCTCTCTCCTTCTCCTCTCTCCTTTCTCCTCTCCCTCCTCCCCCTCTCTCCCTCTCCCTTCTCCTCTCCCTCCTCCCTTCTTCTCTCTCTTCCTCTCCTCCCTCCCTTCCTCTCCCTCTCCTCTCCTCCTCTCCCTCCCTTCTCCTCTCCCTCCCTCCTCTTCCCTTCTCCCTCCCTCTTTCCTCTTCCTCTTACTTAAAGCCCTCAATACAAACCTCTCTCTATCCCACCCACCTCTCTCTGCCCCACAGCTCAATTCAATTTAAGGGATGTATTGGCATGGACACATATGTTAACCTGCAAAGCAAGTGAAATAGATAATCAACAAAATAAACTGGTTGCCCTTTTCTTGTGGCAACAGATCACAATCTTGCTGCTGTGATGGAACCACTGTGGTATTTCACCAGTAGTATGGGATTTATCAAAATTGGATTTGTTTTCTAAATCTTTGTGGATCTGTAACTCGAGAAATATGCTTGCTCTAATATGGTTCATACATTGGGCAGAGAGTTAGGAAGTGCAGTTCAGTTTCCACCTCATTTGTGGGCAGTGTGCATAATAGTCTGTCTCTTGAGAGCCATGTCTGCCTACGTTTCTCAATAGCAGGCTTATGCTCACTGAGTCTGTACATAGTCAAAGCTTTCCTTAGTTTGGCAGTCACAGTGGTCAGGTATTCTGCCACTGTGTACTCTCTGTTTAGGGCCAAATAGCATCTAGTTTGCTCATCTTTTGTATTCTTTCCAATGTGTCAAGTTAATTATCTTTTTGTTTCTCCATGATTTGGTTGGGTCTAATTGTGCTGTTGTTCTGGGGCTCTGTGGGTCTGTTTTGTGTTTGTGAACAGAGCCCAGGACCCAGCTTGCTAGGGACTCTTCTCCAGGTCATCTCTCTGTAGTGATGGCTTTTGTAATGTGACGCTTCCCTTTTAGGTGGTAATTTGACGTCTCTTCCTGGATTTTGAAATATTTAGCTGGTTTTGGCTGTAATTCTGTGTTTACGTTGTACACGGAGGATATTTTACAGAAATGCAGAGTTCTCAATTGGTGTTTTTACTCCTCTTCACTCTAGCCACCGCACCTTTACTCGCTCTCGCTAAACGGCCCCAACTTCTCTCCTCTACCCCCCATTGCTCCTCCTCTCACCCCTCACACCTCTCTCTATAAGCCCTCCACACTCTCTCTCTCTACCCTCCCAGTCCATGCTCTCGTCCCCCGCCTCAAACTCTCTCTCTCTCTCTTCACCCTCCAGACACTTCTCTTCTCATCCCTCCATACCACTCTCCTCTCCTCTACTCTCCCATTCTACTCTCCCCCTTACCGCTTCTTCTCTACCCCCCCACACATCTCTCCTAACCCCCCTCCTCTCTCTACCCCCCACTTCACTCTCTCTACCCCCACCTCTATCTCTACCCCCACCCCTCTAGCCCCACCTTCTCCCTCTCTCTCTCCTTTAAATCGCTTCGACTAATACAGCAGCATCCTTCCTGTAAACACTCCCATCCATTAGCATCACAGCTGCAGACCACCACAAACTGTTATAGAAGAAGCCTGCATGTCGGGAGAAGTTTTCATTGGCTGAAAGGGGATGGAGAATTACAAAAGAAATAGAAACCGGGTGAAAGAGGCTGAATCCCGTATTGTCCCACACTTCCCACTTCCCCTCACATCTTTCCACACGTGTCCCAATGCTGAGGGAGTGAACATTTTCGAGGGTGTAATTAGAACCACAGAACACCAAGGTAAAATCCCTTCCGACCCGTAGCACTCACGTCTTGTAGCCATGAAGGGCTTTGAAAGGCTGGTCGTGGCTCACATCAACACCATTATCCCAGAAACCCTAGACCCCACTCCAATTTGCATACCGCCCCCAACAGATCCACAGATGGCGCAATCTCCATTGCACTCCATACTGCCCTTTCACACCTGGACAGAAGGAACACCTATGTGAGAATGTTGTKCGTTGACTACAGCTCAGCGTTCAACACCATAGTACCCTCCAAGCTCAGGACCCTGGGACCAAACACCTCCCTCTTCAACTGGATCCTGGACTTCCTGACGGGCCGCCCCCCAAGTGGTAAGGGTAGGCAACAACACATCTGTCACGCTGATCCTCACACGTGGGCCACTCAGGGGTGCGTACTTAGTCCCCTCCTGTACTCCCTGTTCACCCATATAGCCTYGTWATTTTTTACTTTAGTTTATTTAGTAAATACTTTTCTTAACTCTTATTTTTATTTAAACTGTATTGTTGGTTAAGGGCTTGTTAGTACGCATTTCACTGTAAGCTCTACACCTGTTGACTTCGGCGTATGTGACAAATAAAATGTGATTTGAGATAGCCACTTCAACTGAGGCAGCAAGGCTGCAGGCCCGACCCGCTCTGCAATATGTTTGGAGTTTTCGCAATTTCATAAAAAATAATATAGAGGCGTAATTATAAGCCACGTGCATTTGTTTATGTTTGATTTTGAGACTTGACACATGTAACATATGAAATACTTCCCAATTTAATTGTTTAATTCACTGAGGTTTATATCTTGTTGAAACGACAGGGGGGGGTTTTGTTCATTTGAGTTTCATGCTTGTTTTATTATCTAAAAGTGCATCATTAAAGTCAGAAGTGTGTCTTGAAGTTGAAGGTATATTAATTACCTCGCCACTCTCTGGAAGTCTGAGTTTCATCAGCAACACGTGACCCCCTGAGGGCCCTCTGAGTTTCATCAGCAACACGTGACCCCCTGAGGGCCCTCTGAGTTTCATCAGCAACACGTGACCGCTGAGTGACCTCTGAGTTTCATCAGCAACACGTGACAGCTGAGGGCCCTCTGAGTTTCATCAGCAACACGTGACAGCTGAGGGCCCTCTGAGTTTCATCAGCAACACGTGACCGCTGAGGGCCCTCTGAGTTTCATCAGCAACACGTGACAACGAAGGGCGCCCAATAGACTAAGTTAAGAGTTGGTTGACATTTGAGRAAGCAAGAAATGGTAGTTATGCTGAGCTYCTAAAAATGTACCTCTTCAWTTTTACCTCTMCAAACTACTTTAGGACCATCGACTGTCCGAGGSCCYCAGGAGGTATCCCATCCAGCAGAACCAGTGAGTTCGTATCAGTCAGATTCTCTGTGCTCTACGTCGGAGGGGGACCAGCTTCAGGKGAGGCTATACCTTCCCAAACGGTTGAAAAGTACAGATCTCCTATTTATAACACTGCACTAATCCATCACATTGTGTCTACTAGGTATCATGTGTTACTGTGTGTGCGTTATAGTCTTTACTGTCTCTGTCTTCTACTCCTTCTTCCCATTTAACTCTGCTCGCTGTTCTCCAGGACTGGGGGGTTCCGGCCCCAACATCCAGACCACCTGTTGTCCTCTCATTACCCTGTTCTACTAGGACCTAGGGGTTTCTGGCCCAACACCCAGACGCAAGAGACTCCCAAACAGCCCACCTGTTGTCCTGCGTCATATATCTGTTCTCCCAGGACCTAGGGGCTTTTCTGCCCTAACATCAGACGCCACCTGTCTGATACATTACCTGTTCTCATAGGACCTAGGGGTTTGAACGCAACAACCGGTGCCAGTACCCACCTGTTCGCTCCTCCTATATATACCTGTTCTCGCAGGACTAGGGGGTTCTGCCCAACGACCCAGACCTGGACCCCACTGATGTCCTCCATTAAACTGTTCCTCCAGACACCTAGGGGGGTTCTGCCCAACATCACAACCCCACCAGTTGTACATCCATTATACCTTGTACCTACCGCAGGACTAGAGTTTCTGTCCCAACACCCACACGCACACGTGACCAGCCTGATGTCCTCCATTACCTGTTCTGCTAGACCTAGGGTTCTGCCGAACATCCAAGACCCCACTCTGTTTTGTCCCTCGACATGTAACCTGTTCTCATAGAGACCTAACGGGTGTTCTGCCACAACATTCCGAGACCCACACCTGGTTAGGTCCTCCATTACTGTTCTCTAGGACCTAGGCGGTTTCTGCCCAACTAACGCACCACTCAGACCTCATCTCGTGTTTCGTCCACTCATTACCTGTTCTCTAGGCCTAGGGTTTCTGCCCAAATCACTCCAGACACCCACCTGTTTTGTCCTCCATATACATGTTGCTCTAGGACGCTAGGGGTTTCTGCCCAACATCCAGAACCCACTGTTCGTCCTCCATTACAAATGTTTTCTCTGCTAGGCACCTAGGGGTTCTGACCAACCACCCAAACTTCAGTACCTTGAGGATCTACACCTGAATGTCCTATGCCGGTTACTGTTCTGCCAGTGACCTTATAGGGATTTCCAGATTTTGTCATTAGCGAAGCATCGCAGTGCCCACTGTTGGTCCGCATGTCATTACCTAACGAGACGCGTCCAAACTTTTTCGGTTAGTCAGTCTATCTACAGCTACTGTTTAATGGTCAGGTTTACTTTACATTTAACATTTGAGAGATCATTTAGCAGAAACGGACTACTTAATCACAGAGCGATCTTACAAATTGGTATGTATGTCATTTAATCTGCTAAGTAATCGTATTCTTGTCTATCATACTGGGCACATAAGTGGAGAGATACACAAGATTAACGAATAAAACCACTAAGCACTAAACATAAACATCTCAGTATACAAAGAGAAGTCAGACAGAACCTTTGCACGTTTTCCATCTTCAAGTCCCCATTTTTCCGAGACGTTCTTCCTATTGAGAACAACGGCAGGCAGAAACTCTGCCAGCCACACATACACCAACTCTCTCTATTCACACACCAGAAGTCACTATTTTAGTTTATGAAATTGCCATGTGAGTGTACAAAAAACAAATCTTTGCGAAATAAATTATTTGACACAACCGTACCATAAAACAATCAAATCTGTTCGAAATCTTTCTTTTTTTTTAGGACCTAGCAGTAGATTACATACATAAAATAAATATTATAGATATATTTCAGTGTAGATAAGGAAAGGGAGGTTAAATAAAACATGAACCAATCAAGTCAGTGAATCAAATGGGATTTGCAGTATGAAATGAGGCTGACTTCCTGTTCTGTGAGGTTAAGAAACAAGTGTCAACCCAGATTACACCATTTAGTTGCTATTTCCAGAAACGAGCAAACGTTAAGACACGGATTTCATGTTGTTGGTAAGTGTAAAGGTAGTTGAAGTAATGTTTGATTTTTATATTACTGACAAAACTCGTTTAAACAGGAAATTGGTTGCGGGATCCTTGTTTGCATAAGCGGGGATGAAAGATCCTCTCTGTCTCTCTCTCTTCTCCTCCCCTCTCCTCCACTCTCTCCTCTCTCCTCTCTCTTCTCTCTCTCTCTCTCCTCTCTGTCTCTCTCTACTCTCTCTCTCTCTCTCTCCTCTCTCTCTCTCTCTCTCTCTCTCTTCTCTCTCCTCTTCTCTCTCTCTTGCTCTGTCTCTCTCTCTGTCTCTATCTCTCTGATCTCTCTCTCTTGTTCTCTCTCTGTCTCTCTTCTGCTGCTCTTACTCTGCACATCTTCCTAGCTCTTCTCTCATCGCAATCAACCTCCTCTCTCTCTTCTTCTCTCTTCTCTCTTTCTAATTAATCTCAAATCTCAAGGGGCCTTTATTGCCATGGGAAAACAAGTGTGTTAACATTGCCAAGCAGTGAGGAGAATATCAAAGTGAACAACAATAGTAACTTCACCAACAGGTTACAAAATAGACTTCAAATGTTATATTAAAAACATGTTGGAAAGACAAGTGTAAGATTTAAAGTCACAAATTTATTAAAATAAATAAGCATAAATATGTTGTATGTAATTTACAATTGGGTGTTTGTGTCTTCAACGTGTTGCCCTTCTGTGTGCTAACAGGTCACAAATCTTGCTGTGCTGGTGATGGGCCTAAGCTGTTGGAATTCTCCCAGTAGATATGGGAGTTTATCAAATTGGGATTTGTTTTCATAATTCTTTGTGGATCTGTGTATCTTGAGGGAATATGTTCTCTCTAATATGGTCATACATTGGGCAGGAGGTTTAGGAAGTGCAGCTTCAGTTTCCACCTCATTTTGTGGGCCAGTGTGACATAGCCTGCTTCTTCTGAAGAGCCATGTCTTGCCTACGGCGGCCTTTCTCAATAGCAAGGCTATGCTCACCTGAAGTTGTACATAGTCAAGAGCTTCCTTAAGTTTGGGTCAGTCACAGTGGTCAGGTATTTTGGCACTGCTGTAACTCTCTGTTTAAGGGTCCAAAATAGCATTTAGTTTGCTCTGAGTTTTTTTTGTAATTCTTTTTCCAATGTGTCAATGTAATTCATACTTTTTGTTTTCCATGATTTGGTTGGGTCTAATTGTGCCTTGTGTCCTGGGCGCTGTGGGTGGTGTTTGGTGTTTGTGAACAGAGCCTAGCGACCAGCTTGCTTAGGGGACTCTTCTCCAGGTTATCTCTCTGTAGTGATGGCGTTTGTTATGGAAGGTGGAATCGCTTCCTTTTAGTGTGGTTGTAGAATTGAACGGCTCTTTTCTGGATTTTGATAATTAGGTGGGTATCGGCCTAATTTCTGCTCTGCATGCATTAATTTGGTGTTCTACGTTTACAGGAGGATATTTTTGCAGAATTCTGCATGCAGAGTCTCAATTTGGTGTTTGTCCCATTTTGTGAAATCTTGGTTGGTGAGCGGACCCCAGACCTCACAACCATGAAGGTCAATGGGTTCTATAACTGATTCAAGTATTTTTAGCCAGATCCTAATTGGTATGTCAAATTTTATGTTTATTTTGATGGCATAGAAGGCCCTTCTTGCCTTGTATCTCAGATCGTTCACAGCTTAGAGGAAGTTACCTGTGGCGCTGATGTTTAGGCCGAGGTATGTATAGTTTTTTGTGTGCTCTAGGGCAACGGTGTCTAGATGGAATTTGTATTTGTGGTCCTGGCGACTGGACCTTTTTAGGAACTCTCCCTCTTTCGTTATGACGATATGGGTCTGAAAACATACCTCAACGCAGGGATGGGATACGCCACCGTACTCCAAATTGTTACCTCTATCCACACTGCTTCATCGCAAAGATTGAAATACTGCGAGTTTTCCCGGAAACCTTCCCTTTTTCGTCCTCATACTAGCCAGCAGTAAGCCACCTCAGCCATTTTGGTAACGGCATGTCGCCTTGAACAACAAAGGAGCTGATTGGCCGACACTGACTTAAAAAAAAAAAAATCCCATCCCTGCATTGAGGTACGTTGTTTTCCGACCCATATCCACGGTGTCTTAAATGGAACCGTGATTGCGTTCCGACCTTAGTGAGGCTCAGTGTAAACAAGCCTAACGGGTTGGTATGTCCTGGCCAAGCCAGCAGGAGGAATGCTGGCTAGGAGAATAAACTCCAGCTGAGCATTGTTCCCTTATTAAAGCAGAAAACGTATTGATGGATCAGTGTGGATAAAGGTACAGTTTGGAGTAYRGTGRCGTATCCCATCCCTGCAATCAGCAATCAATTAAAACAATAACTAAGCATCTCTCTGTMACTGTTTCAGTAAAAAGCTGAGGGATGTAACCACTCTCAAATAGATAGAGCTTATGGATGCAAGGACTGGCCATCCATGATATATAAAAAACATTTAAAAAGAATGTGAGGCCATACAGTGTGTGTGTATACATTTACTTTGTTTACAAACATTGGAGAAAAAACAAGTTTAATAATTTGGGTCTGATGGGGTATGACAGTATGCTCATAAGCTATTTCTAAGTTAAATTCTTCAAGAAACCATGGATACACATCATTATTTTATAAGTCCAAATATTGGATTTAGAAACTGCCGATTGCCTTTATCCAAAGTGTGGCCACCCTCTAATTGACTGACTAAAGACTCGAAGAGCGACTGCCCCTAAAAAACCAACTTATCTCTTTGAAATCGACTTTGGTATGAGTCAGAAACATGTATTCTAGTGTAATTCAAAAACTAATTTACTTGTTGTGTCACAGTCAGGTTCCCAAACTCTGTTTTAGATGAGACTGACTTTATGACCAAAATTATCCTATTTACACTTTGTCGTCACTTTTGACAATTATGTCAACAATTCATGCCCCCTTTTGTCAAGCTCCATCCACTTCACTTCCCTTCATTGAATGGGGCTCTGTTTGTTTCATCGCCCCCCAGACATGTTCAAAGGATCACGGCCGGTTTGAGACTGAAAAGCCCTAAACGGATTGACCTCTGGCTCCAGTTCAACAATGCGTGCTTCCTGGATGATGCATAGCCAACCATGGTTCACATTCTGAAGGACCCTAGTATGAGAAATCGGTGGTAGGAGTTTTGTCGGTCCCCGGGTCTGCACCAGTAATTATTAGGGTGAGGCACATGAGCTACAAATAGCTTACTACACAACATAACGTATTACCGAAGATTCTTATAACTAAAACCAAGATAGACCACAGCCTGTCATTTCCAATGGGAACAAATGAGCCAGAGTGGGGAGAACAAACAAGGAGGAGCCAAGCACGAGCTAGCGAGATCCTATTGGCGTTTTCCTAGCATCATCTGCATATTTCCGTTAGGGAACGCCTCCTCTGTGAAGTGGGCGTGTGCAATAACTCAATTCGCTTTTGCTTCTAAACAACGCAATTTAAAACATTTTTTGTTTGTTGCAAAGGCTAAAGTTTACAAACCTTACTCCACTCGGTTCGTAACAAATTTTAGTTTTGTGAACAGAAATCTGTATCGAGATCAAATGTTTCATCGATRAGGAAAATGTGCAGAATGTCGGCCAAAATCCATCTCCTCCCGCTGCCTGCCAGTGGGCTTCCTCTCACTACCATATCTACCGAGCGGATACCTCACAGTTAAACATCCAGTGTGCTGCCTTGTCAGCTCTGGGATTCGATCTCGCAACCTTCCGGTTACTAGTCCAACGCTCTAACCACTAGGCTACCCTGCCGACCCAGTGTCTATGAGAAAGTGTCGAATAACGAGAGGCTTATTGGATGGAATAGACATGTCATAATATTTAGGCCGGTACCAACGTACTGATATAAGTGGATGCTGGTGGTCCCTCAACTTGGGAGAAAAACGACTTAGTTGTGCCTGTTTTTAATACGCGTATCTGCCCTCTCATTGGCTAGAATGGTCCCACCTGATCTCGACTGCCTTCCAATCATTGAGGACATGTAATTCCACTGTTGACATCTCTGTAAAAAACAACAACAAACAAACAAACAAACATAAACGCAACATGCAACAATAGTTGTATTTTTTTTACTGAGTTTACAGTTTCCATATTAGGAAATGAGTCAGTTGAAATACATGTATTAGTTCCTAATCTATGGATTTCACGTGACTGGGAATACAGATATGCATCTGTTAGTGGATCAGAAAACCAGTGCGTATCTGGTGTGACCGCCATTTGCCTCAACAACTTCTGTTCCACACACATCTGCCCTCTCATTGGCTAGAATGGTCCCACCTGATCTCGACTGCCTTCCAATCATTGAGGACATGTAATTCCACTGTTGACATCTCTGTAAAAAACAACAACAAACAAACAAACAAACATAAACGCAACATGCAACAATAGTTGTATTTTTTTTACTGAGTTTACAGTTTCCATATTAGGAAATGAGTCAGTTGAAATACATGTATTAGTTCCTAATCTATGGATTTCACGTGACTGGGAATACAGATATGCATCTGTTAGTGGATCAGAAAACCAGTGCGTATCTGGTGTGACCGCCATTTGCCTCAACAACTTCTGTTCCACACACATCTGCCCTCTCATTGGCTAGAATGGTCCCACCTGATCTCGACTGCCTTCCAATCATTGAGGACATGTAATTCCACTGTTGACATCTCTGTAAAAAACAACAACAAACAAACAAACAAACATAAACGCAACATGCAACAATAGTTGTATTTTTTTTACTGAGTTTACAGTTTCCATATTAGGAAATGAGTCAGTTGAAATACATGTATTAGTTCCTAATCTATGGATTTCACGTGACTGGGAATACAGATATGCATCTGTTAGTGGATCAGAAAACCAGTGCGTATCTGGTGTGACCGCCATTTGCCTCAACAACTTCTGTTCCACACACATCTGCCCTCTCATTGGCTAGAATGGTCCCACCTGATCTCGACTGCCTTCCAATCATTGAGGACATGTAATTCCACTGTTGACATCTCTGTAAAAAACAACAACAAACAAACAAACAAACATAAACGCAACATGCAACAATAGTTGTATTTTTTTTACTGAGTTTACAGTTTCCATATTAGGAAATGAGTCAGTTGAAATACATGTATTAGTTCCTAATCTATGGATTTCACGTGACTGGGAATACAGATATGCATCTGTTAGTGGATCAGAAAACCAGTGCGTATCTGGTGTGACCGCCATTTGCCTCAACAACTTCTGTTCCACACACATCTGCCCTCTCATTGGCTAGAATGGTCCCACCTGATCTCGACTGCCTTCCAATCATTGAGGACATGTAATTCCACTGTTGACATCTCTGTAAAAAACAACAACAAACAAACAAACAAACATAAACGCAACATGCAACAATAGTTGTATTTTTTTTACTGAGTTTACAGTTTCCATATTAGGAAATGAGTCAGTTGAAATACATGTATTAGTTCCTAATCTATGGATTTCACGTGACTGGGAATACAGATATGCATCTGTTAGTGGATCAGAAAACCAGTGCGTATCTGGTGTGACCGCCATTTGCCTCAACAACTTCTGTTCCACACACATCTGCCCTCTCATTGGCTAGAATGGTCCCACCTGATCTCGACTGCCTTCCAATCATTGAGGACATGTAATTCCACTGTTGACATCTCTGTAAAAAACAACAACAAACAAACAAACAAACATAAACGCAACATGCAACAATAGTTGTATTTTTTTTACTGAGTTTACAGTTTCCATATTAGGAAATGAGTCAGTTGAAATACATGTATTAGTTCCTAATCTATGGATTTCACGTGACTGGGAATACAGATATGCATCTGTTAGTGGATCAGAAAACCAGTGCGTATCTGGTGTGACCGCCATTTGCCTCAACAACTTCTGTTCCACACACATCTGCCCTCTCATTGGCTAGAATGGTCCCACCTGATCTCGACTGCCTTCCAATCATTGAGGACATGTAATTCCACTGTTGACATCTCTGTAAAAAACAACAACAAACAAACAAACAAACATAAACGCAACATGCAACAATAGTTGTATTTTTTTTACTGAGTTTACAGTTTCCATATTAGGAAATGAGTCAGTTGAAATACATGTATTAGTTCCTAATCTATGGATTTCACGTGACTGGGAATACAGATATGCATCTGTTAGTGGATCAGAAAACCAGTGCGTATCTGGTGTGACCGCCATTTGCCTCAACAACTTCTGTTCCACACACATCTGCCCTCTCATTGGCTAGAATGGTCCCACCTGATCTCGACTGCCTTCCAATCATTGAGGACATGTAATTCCACTGTTGACATCTCTGTAAAAAACAACAACAAACAAACAAACAAACATAAACGCAACATGCAACAATAGTTGTATTTTTTTTACTGAGTTTACAGTTTCCATATTAGGAAATGAGTCAGTTGAAATACATGTATTAGTTCCTAATCTATGGATTTCACGTGACTGGGAATACAGATATGCATCTGTTAGTGGATCAGAAAACCAGTGCGTATCTGGTGTGACCGCCATTTGCCTCAACAACTTCTGTTCCACACACATCTGCCCTCTCATTGGCTAGAATGGTCCCACCTGATCTCGACTGCCTTCCAATCATTGAGGACATGTAATTCCACTGTTGACATCTCTGTAAAAAACAACAACAAACAAACAAACAAACATAAACGCAACATGCAACAATAGTTGTATTTTTTTTACTGAGTTTACAGTTTCCATATTAGGAAATGAGTCAGTTGAAATACATGTATTAGTTCCTAATCTATGGATTTCACGTGACTGGGAATACAGATATGCATCTGTTAGTGGATCAGAAAACCAGTGCGTATCTGGTGTGACCGCCATTTGCCTCAACAACTTCTGTTCCACACACATCTGCCCTCTCATTGGCTAGAATGGTCCCACCTGATCTCGACTGCCTTCCAATCATTGAGGACATGTAATTCCACTGTTGACATCTCTGTAAAAAACAACAACAAACAAACAAACAAACATAAACGCAACATGCAACAATAGTTGTATTTTTTTTACTGAGTTTACAGTTTCCATATTAGGAAATGAGTCAGTTGAAATACATGTATTAGTTCCTAATCTATGGATTTCACGTGACTGGGAATACAGATATGCATCTGTTAGTGGATCAGAAAACCAGTGCGTATCTGGTGTGACCGCCATTTGCCTCAACAACTTCTGTTCCACACACATCTGCCCTCTCATTGGCTAGAATGGTCCCACCTGATCTCGACTGCCTTCCAATCATTGAGGACATGTAATTCCACTGTTGACATCTCTGTAAAAAACAACAACAAACAAACAAACAAACATAAACGCAACATGCAACAATAGTTGTATTTTTTTTACTGAGTTTACAGTTTCCATATTAGGAAATGAGTCAGTTGAAATACATGTATTAGTTCCTAATCTATGGATTTCACGTGACTGGGAATACAGATATGCATCTGTTAGTGGATCAGAAAACCAGTGCGTATCTGGTGTGACCGCCATTTGCCTCAACAACTTCTGTTCCACACACATCTGCCCTCTCATTGGCTAGAATGGTCCCACCTGATCTCGACTGCCTTCCAATCATTGAGGACATGTAATTCCACTGTTGACATCTCTGTAAAAAACAACAACAAACAAACAAACAAACATAAACGCAACATGCAACAATAGTTGTATTTTTTTTACTGAGTTTACAGTTTCCATATTAGGAAATGAGTCAGTTGAAATACATGTATTAGTTCCTAATCTATGGATTTCACGTGACTGGGAATACAGATATGCATCTGTTAGTGGATCAGAAAACCAGTGCGTATCTGGTGTGACCGCCATTTGCCTCAACAACTTCTGTTCCACACACATCTGCCCTCTCATTGGCTAGAATGGTCCCACCTGATCTCGACTGCCTTCCAATCATTGAGGACATGTAATTCCACTGTTGACATCTCTGTAAAAAACAACAACAAACAAACAAACAAACATAAACGCAACATGCAACAATAGTTGTATTTTTTTTACTGAGTTTACAGTTTCCATATTAGGAAATGAGTCAGTTGAAATACATGTATTAGTTCCTAATCTATGGATTTCACGTGACTGGGAATACAGATATGCATCTGTTAGTGGATCAGAAAACCAGTGCGTATCTGGTGTGACCGCCATTTGCCTCAACAACTTCTGTTCCACACACATCTGCCCTCTCATTGGCTAGAATGGTCCCACCTGATCTCGACTGCCTTCCAATCATTGAGGACATGTAATTCCACTGTTGACATCTCTGTAAAAAACAACAACAAACAAACAAACAAACATAAACGCAACATGCAACAATAGTTGTATTTTTTTTACTGAGTTTACAGTTTCCATATTAGGAAATGAGTCAGTTGAAATACATGTATTAGTTCCTAATCTATGGATTTCACGTGACTGGGAATACAGATATGCATCTGTTAGTGGATCAGAAAACCAGTGCGTATCTGGTGTGACCGCCATTTGCCTCAACAACTTCTGTTCCACACACATCTGCCCTCTCATTGGCTAGAATGGTCCCACCTGATCTCGACTGCCTTCCAATCATTGAGGACATGTAATTCCACTGTTGACATCTCTGTAAAAAACAACAACAAACAAACAAACAAACATAAACGCAACATGCAACAATAGTTGTATTTTTTTTACTGAGTTTACAGTTTCCATATTAGGAAATGAGTCAGTTGAAATACATGTATTAGTTCCTAATCTATGGATTTCACGTGACTGGGAATACAGATATGCATCTGTTAGTGGATCAGAAAACCAGTGCGTATCTGGTGTGACCGCCATTTGCCTCAACAACTTCTGTTCCACACACATCTGCCCTCTCATTGGCTAGAATGGTCCCACCTGATCTCGACTGCCTTCCAATCATTGAGGACATGTAATTCCACTGTTGACATCTCTGTAAAAAACAACAACAAACAAACAAACAAACATAAACGCAACATGCAACAATAGTTGTATTTTTTTTACTGAGTTTACAGTTTCCATATTAGGAAATGAGTCAGTTGAAATACATGTATTAGTTCCTAATCTATGGATTTCACGTGACTGGGAATACAGATATGCATCTGTTAGTGGATCAGAAAACCAGTGCGTATCTGGTGTGACCGCCATTTGCCTCAACAACTTCTGTTCCACACACATCTGCCCTCTCATTGGCTAGAATGGTCCCACCTGATCTCGACTGCCTTCCAATCATTGAGGACATGTAATTCCACTGTTGACATCTCTGTAAAAAACAACAACAAACAAACAAACAAACATAAACGCAACATGCAACAATAGTTGTATTTTTTTTACTGAGTTTACAGTTTCCATATTAGGAAATGAGTCAGTTGAAATACATGTATTAGTTCCTAATCTATGGATTTCACGTGACTGGGAATACAGATATGCATCTGTTAGTGGATCAGAAAACCAGTGCGTATCTGGTGTGACCGCCATTTGCCTCAACAACTTCTGTTCCACACACATCTGCCCTCTCATTGGCTAGAATGGTCCCACCTGATCTCGACTGCCTTCCAATCATTGAGGACATGTAATTCCACTGTTGACATCTCTGTAAAAAACAACAACAAACAAACAAACAAACATAAACGCAACATGCAACAATAGTTGTATTTTTTTTACTGAGTTTACAGTTTCCATATTAGGAAATGAGTCAGTTGAAATACATGTATTAGTTCCTAATCTATGGATTTCACGTGACTGGGAATACAGATATGCATCTGTTAGTGGATCAGAAAACCAGTGCGTATCTGGTGTGACCGCCATTTGCCTCAACAACTTCTGTTCCACACACATCTGCCCTCTCATTGGCTAGAATGGTCCCACCTGATCTCGACTGCCTTCCAATCATTGAGGACATGTAATTCCACTGTTGACATCTCTGTAAAAAACAACAACAAACAAACAAACAAACATAAACGCAACATGCAACAATAGTTGTATTTTTTTTACTGAGTTTACAGTTTCCATATTAGGAAATGAGTCAGTTGAAATACATGTATTAGTTCCTAATCTATGGATTTCACGTGACTGGGAATACAGATATGCATCTGTTAGTGGATCAGAAAACCAGTGCGTATCTGGTGTGACCGCCATTTGCCTCAACAACTTCTGTTCCACACACATCTGCCCTCTCATTGGCTAGAATGGTCCCACCTGATCTCGACTGCCTTCCAATCATTGAGGACATGTAATTCCACTGTTGACATCTCTGTAAAAAACAACAACAAACAAACAAACAAACATAAACGCAACATGCAACAATAGTTGTATTTTTTTTACTGAGTTTACAGTTTCCATATTAGGAAATGAGTCAGTTGAAATACATGTATTAGTTCCTAATCTATGGATTTCACGTGACTGGGAATACAGATATGCATCTGTTAGTGGATCAGAAAACCAGTGCGTATCTGGTGTGACCGCCATTTGCCTCAACAACTTCTGTTCCACACACATCTGCCCTCTCATTGGCTAGAATGGTCCCACCTGATCTCGACTGCCTTCCAATCATTGAGGACATGTAATTCCACTGTTGACATCTCTGTAAAAAACAACAACAAACAAACAAACAAACATAAACGCAACATGCAACAATAGTTGTATTTTTTTTACTGAGTTTACAGTTTCCATATTAGGAAATGAGTCAGTTGAAATACATGTATTAGTTCCTAATCTATGGATTTCACGTGACTGGGAATACAGATATGCATCTGTTAGTGGATCAGAAAACCAGTGCGTATCTGGTGTGACCGCCATTTGCCTCAACAACTTCTGTTCCACACACATCTGCCCTCTCATTGGCTAGAATGGTCCCACCTGATCTCGACTGCCTTCCAATCATTGAGGACATGTAATTCCACTGTTGACATCTCTGTAAAAAACAACAACAAACAAACAAACAAACATAAACGCAACATGCAACAATAGTTGTATTTTTTTTACTGAGTTTACAGTTTCCATATTAGGAAATGAGTCAGTTGAAATACATGTATTAGTTCCTAATCTATGGATTTCACGTGACTGGGAATACAGATATGCATCTGTTAGTGGATCAGAAAACCAGTGCGTATCTGGTGTGACCGCCATTTGCCTCAACAACTTCTGTTCCACACACATCTGCCCTCTCATTGGCTAGAATGGTCCCACCTGATCTCGACTGCCTTCCAATCATTGAGGACATGTAATTCCACTGTTGACATCTCTGTAAAAAACAACAACAAACAAACAAACAAACATAAACGCAACATGCAACAATAGTTGTATTTTTTTTACTGAGTTTACAGTTTCCATATTAGGAAATGAGTCAGTTGAAATACATGTATTAGTTCCTAATCTATGGATTTCACGTGACTGGGAATACAGATATGCATCTGTTAGTGGATCAGAAAACCAGTGCGTATCTGGTGTGACCGCCATTTGCCTCAACAACTTCTGTTCCACACACATCTGCCCTCTCATTGGCTAGAATGGTCCCACCTGATCTCGACTGCCTTCCAATCATTGAGGACATGTAATTCCACTGTTGACATCTCTGTAAAAAACAACAACAAACAAACAAACAAACATAAACGCAACATGCAACAATAGTTGTATTTTTTTTACTGAGTTTACAGTTTCCATATTAGGAAATGAGTCAGTTGAAATACATGTATTAGTTCCTAATCTATGGATTTCACGTGACTGGGAATACAGATATGCATCTGTTAGTGGATCAGAAAACCAGTGCGTATCTGGTGTGACCGCCATTTGCCTCAACAACTTCTGTTCCACACACATCTGCCCTCTCATTGGCTAGAATGGTCCCACCTGATCTCGACTGCCTTCCAATCATTGAGGACATGTAATTCCACTGTTGACATCTCTGTAAAAAACAACAACAAACAAACAAACAAACATAAACGCAACATGCAACAATAGTTGTATTTTTTTTACTGAGTTTACAGTTTCCATATTAGGAAATGAGTCAGTTGAAATACATGTATTAGTTCCTAATCTATGGATTTCACGTGACTGGGAATACAGATATGCATCTGTTAGTGGATCAGAAAACCAGTGCGTATCTGGTGTGACCGCCATTTGCCTCAACAACTTCTGTTCCACACACATCTGCCCTCTCATTGGCTAGAATGGGTCCCACCTGATCTCGCCTACCTTCAATCATTGAGCACATGTATTTTCCATTGTTGGAGCGGTCACTCGGCTATCTTGTCAATATAACAGATGATCTTCGGTGTAGTGCGGCAGCAGGAGGGAACGCTGGCCAGGGAGATCAAACTCCAACTGAGCACCGTTCCCTTACAGTGGGTGTTACAGCCCTCTAATCCACTAAAGACTTGTGAAGTCACGCATCTCTCACTCTGCTGGGGAGAGAGCACACGTCACATGAGGTGTCTGTCCAAAGATAGCGGACAAATGAAATAGTTTATTCAGACAATTTACCTTCCTTTCCCCCCCCCACCAGTTCCTGCTTGTGTAAATTGACATTCATTATTTCTGCTCTATTCAATGACGTGCAGATAACATAATTAATAGTCTATACTTGGCGTGTAGGTTATTCAGTCGTGGGTGTCACATATTGGGCCATGGGGGAGGAGAATGGGCGGGACATATGCTAAATTAAAATTAGCATAGCAATACAGTGTGTAGTATAGTACTCCACATTATACTACAACATTATATAGTACGTACTACACAATAGAGAGATACTACAGTGTGTAGTACTCCACATTATACTACCAACATGTCTAACTAGTATGTACTACACAATAGGAGAGATACTACAGTGTGCTAGTACTCCACATATATACTAAACATTATATAGTGTTACTACACAATAGAGAGATACTACAGTGTGTAGTACTCCACATTATACTACAACATTATATAGTACGTACTACACAATAGAGAGATACTACAGTGTGTAGTACTCCACATTATATACAACATTATATAGTACGTACTACACAATAGAGAGATACTACAGTGTGTAGTACTCCACATTATACTACAACATTATATAGTACGTACTACACAATAAGAGAGATACTACAGTGTGTAGTACTCCACATTAATACTACAACATTATAATGTATGTATACACAATATGAGAGATACTACAGTGTGTGGTACTCCACATTATACTACAACATATATAGTACGTACTACACAATAGAGAGATACTACAGTGTGTAGTACTCCACATTATACTACAACATTAATAGTAAGTACCACACAATAGAGAGATACTACAGTGTGTAGTACTCCACATTATACACAACATTCTATAGCTACGTCTACACATGATCAAGGAATACTACAGTGTGTAGTATAGTACTCTACAAGTATACTACAACATTCTATAGTAAGTACTACACATGATCAAGCAATACTACGTGTGCAGTATAGTACTCTACAGTATACTACAACATTCTATAGTAAGTACTATACATAGATCAAAGGATACTACAGTGTGTAGTATAGTACTCTACAGTTATACTACACATTCTATAGTAATGATATAAATATATATAAGTACTACACATGATCAAGGAATACACAGTGTGTAGTATAGTACTCTACAGTATACTACAACATTCTATATAAGTACTACACATGATCAAGGAATACTACAGTGTGTAGTATAGTACTCTACAGTATACTACAAAATTCTATAGTAAGTACTACACATGATCAAGGAATACTACAGTGTGTAGTATAGTACTCTACAGTATCTACAACATTCTATAGTAAGTACTACACATGATCAAGGAATACTACAGTGTGTAGTAATAGTACTCTACAGTATACTACAACATTCCTATAGTAAGTACTACACATGATCAAGGAATACTACAGTGTGTAGTATAGTACTCTACAGTATACTACAACATTCTATAGTAAGTACTACACATGATCAAGGAATACTACAGTGTGTCGTATAGTACTCTACAGTATACTACAGTTTTGATCGTGTGTAGAGACGGACGAAGGCGCAGCGTGACTGGAGTTCCACATCTTTACATTACGTTGAAACTTAAAACAAGAAACCAACAACGACCGTGCAGTACTGCGGTGCAACATGCACTGACTCAAAAACAAGATCCCACAAAACACTGTGGGGAAAATGGCTGCCTAAATATGATCCCCAATCAGAGACAACGAGAAACAGCTGCCTCTGATTGGGAACCATACCAGGCCAACATAGAAATACAAAAAAAACTAGATTTACCCACCTTAGTCACACCCCGACCTAACCAAAATAGAGAATAAAAAGGCTCTCTATGGTCAGGGCGTGACAGGTTTACTACAGAATACTATTGAATTAGTAAGTACTATAGTATTCTATAATAAACTGTAGCGCTTTTTTGTTGTTGTTGTCATGTGGCTCTTCCCAAAACCCAATCACATTGTATTTAAACTGAGGACAGCGGTGACGGGGCCAAGATAGCGTGCAAGGCAGTGACAGGATATTGCTATCCGTTTCCTCACAGCCTCATAGGAACCTCAAAGGGCAGCCTATTCCCTACATAGTGCACTACATTTGACCAGGACCTGGCCAGAGAGTTTTACAGTCCCTCTCTACTGTGGCGTTTTGGAGGCCACACTCCAGCTAGACACACTTGCGCATGCACCACTCTGTACTGTGGCGTTTTGGAAGCAGGGGGTCTTGTTGGATTAAAAAGGCAAGATTTCTTGACCCGGCTGGTGTTTTTGGAAGCAGATTATATTAAAATACAAGACTTGACCTAGTTCCTTTTCAAAGAGCACCAACCCATAGGGGTGCGCACACACACCAGACACGCACGCACACTCTCGTTCTGTGTCAACACTTGTACCGTACTGTACCGTTCGGTGGGGAACACTTGAAGCTGGAGTTTATCTCTCTTTAAGACTATAATTAGCAACCGTGGTTTATGATATTTCATTTTTTTTTTTCTCCCTGTAAGAAGCCAGATAATCAAAGCCTGGACTGAAACTCTGTGTGGAGAGCTTTTCTCTTTACCAGTGAAATATCCCATTTCTATGTACAGTGGTTGCGGGCTTGCAATCCAGAACTGAAATGAGGAAATAGAGAGCTAGAGAGAGCTAGAGAGAGACACAGTCAACCACGTGCGACTGGGGCCCACATATCTACCTCATAGACGGGGCCCACACATCTACTCACCAGACTGGGGCCCACACATCTACCTCACAGACTGGGCCACACATCTCTGTCTCCCTATATAGTGCACTACTTTAGACCAGAGCCTATCCCCTATATAGTGCACTACTTTAGACCAGAGCCACTATTCCCTATATAGTGCACTACTTTTAGACCAGATCACTATTCCCTATATAGTGCACTACTTTAGACCAGGGCCTATTCCCTATATAGTGCCCTACTTTAGACCAGGGCCCTATTCCTATATATGTGCACTACTTTTAGACCAGAGCA
The DNA here is from genome assembly GCF_002910315.2 of Salvelinus sp. IW2-2015. Lineage (NCBI taxonomy): Eukaryota > Metazoa > Chordata > Actinopteri > Salmoniformes > Salmonidae > Salvelinus > Salvelinus sp. IW2-2015. Next base: position 285,607 of record NW_019943525.1, read on the forward strand.
CTATTCCTATATAGTGCAATACTTTAGACCAGGGCCCTATTCCCTATATAGTGCACTACTTTAGACCAGAGCACTATCCCTATATAGTGCACTACTTTAGACCAGGGCCCTATTCCCTATATAGTGCACTACTTTAGACCAAGACACTATTCCCTATATAGTGCACTACTTTAGACCAGAGCACTATTCCCTAATATGTGCACTACTTTAGACCAGGGCCTATTCCCTATAATAGTGCACTACTTTAGACCAGGGCCTATTCCTATATAGTGCACTACTTTAGACAGGGCCTATTCCCTATATAGTGTACTACTTTAGACCAGAGCCCTATTCCCTATATAGTGCACTACTTTAGACCAGGGCCCTATTCCCTATATAGTGCACTACTTTATTTGCTCCCATTGGAAAACGACACATATGACACTATCTTCGGTTAGTTTATAAATATATATTGGGTTGCAGCTCTGTTGTCATAGCTACCAGAAAGCTGCAGCGACATTGTGATGCAGGAGTTAGTAGAATGCCTCAGTTTAATTTAGTCGTAAATGTAAATAATGATCTTGTGGTGAATTTATTGTCAGTGTGTGTGTGTGTGTGTGTGTCTGTGTGTGTGTCTGTGGTGTGTGTGTGGTGTGGTGTGTGTGGTGTGGTGTGGTGTGTGTCTGTGTGTGTGTCTGGGTGTGTGGTTGTGTGTGTTGTGTGTGTGTGTGTGTGTGTGTGTGTGTGTGTGTGTGTGTGTGTGTGTGTGTGTTGGTGTGTGTGTTTGTCTGTGTTGTGTGTGTGTGTGTGTGTGTGTGTGTGTGTGTGTGTGTGTGTGTGTGTGTGTGTGTGTGTGTGTGTGTGTGTGTGTGTGGTGTTGTGTGTGTGTGTGTAGTGTGTGTGTGTTCTGTAGACAGAAAGGCACACTACCACACATTCTCAAACGTTTCCATAATGCTCCCAGTGAGACTCTCTCTTACACACACACACACACACACACACACACACACACACACACACACACACACACACACACACACACACACACACACACACACCACACACACACACACACACACACACACACACACACCACACACACTGAAAAGCAGACCCAACAGACCTGTACACATAAACATGCACAGTGCCTTCAGAGAGTATTCACACACACTTGACTTTTTACACATTTGTTTTTGTGTTAGAAGGTGGGATTAAAATGCATTCTAATTGTCATTTTCCGTCAACGATCGACACAAATAT
>NW_019943525.1:286870-291870 GCF_002910315.2 Salvelinus sp. IW2-2015
TCGAATACGAGAGGCTATTGGATGGAATAGACATGTCATAATATTTAGGCCGGTACCAACGTACTGATAAAGTGGATGCTGGTGGTCCCTCAACTTGGGAGAAAAACGACTTAGTTGTGCCTGTTTTAATACCGTATCTGCCCTCTCATTGGCTAGAATGGTCCCACCTGATCTCGACTGCCTTCCAATCATTGAGGACATGTAATTCCACTGTTGACATCTCTGAAAAAACAACAACAAACAAACAAACAAACATAAACGCAACATGCAAACAATAGTTGTATTTTTTTTACTGAGTTTACAGTTTCCTATTAGGAAATGAGTCAGTTGAAATACATGTATTAGTTCCTAATCTATGGATTTCACGTGACTGGGAATACAGATATGCATCTGTTAGTGGATCAGAACCAGTGCGTATCTGGTGTGACCGCCATTTGCCTCAACAACTTCTGTTCCACACACATCTGCCCTCTCATTGGCTAGAATGGGTCCCACCTGATCTCCGCCTACCTTCAATCATTGAGCACATGTATTTTCCATTGTTGGAGCGGTCACTCGGCTATCTTGTCAATATAACAGATGATCTTCGGTGTAGTGCGGCAGCAGGAGGGAACGCTGGCCAGGGAGATCAAACTCCAACTGAGCACCGTTCCCTTACAGTGGGGTGTTACAGCCCTCTAATCCACTAAGACTTGTTGAAGTCACGCATCTCTCACTCTGCTGGGGAGAGAGCACACGTCACATGAGGTGTCTGTCAAAGATAAGCGGACAAATGAAATAGTTTATTCAGACAATTTACCTTCCTTTCCCCCCCCAACCAGTTCCTGCTTGTGTAAATTGACATTCATTATTTCTGCTCTATTCAATGACGTGCAGATAACATAATTAATAGTCTATACTTGGCGTGTAGGTTATTCAGTCGTGGGTGTCACATATTGGGCCATGGGGGAGGAGAATGGGCGGGGACATATGCTAAATTAAAATTAGCATAGCAATACAGGTGTGTATAGTACTCCACATTATACTACAACATTATATAGTACGTACTACACAATAAGAGATACTACAGTGGGTAGTACTCCACATTATACTACAACATTCTATAGTATGTACTACACAATAGAGAGATACTACAGTGTGCAGTACTCCACATTATACTACAACATTATATAGTATGTACTACACAATAGAGAGATACTACAGTGTGTAAGTACTCCACATTATACTACAACATTATATAGTACGTACTACACAATAGAGAGATACTACAGTGTGTAGTACTCCACATTATACTACAACATTATATAGTACGTACTACACAATAGAGAGATACTACAGTGTGTAGTACTCCACATTATACTACAACATTATATAGTACGTACTACACAATAGAGAGATACTACAGTGTGTAGTACTCCACATTATACTACAACATTATATAGTATGTACTACACAATAGAAGAGATACTACAGTGTGTGGTACTCCACATTATACTACAACATATATAGTACGTACTACACAATAGAGAGATACTACAGTGTGTAGTACTCCACATTATACTACAACATTATATGTAAGTACCACACAATAGAGAGATACTACAGTGTGTAGTACTCCACATTATACTACAACATTCTATAGTACGTACTTACACATGATCAAGGAATACTACAGTGTGTAGTATAGTACTCTACAGTATACTACAACATTCTATAGTAAGTACTACACATGATCAAGCAATACTACGTGTCAGTATAGTACTCTACAGTATACTACAACATTCTATAGTAAGTACTACACATGATCAAGGAATACTACAGTGTGTAGTATAGTACTCTACATTATACTACACATTCTATAGTATGTACTATAAAGTATATAGTAAGTACTACACATGATCAAGGAATACTACAGTGTGTAGTATAGTACTCTACAGTATACTACAACATTCTATAGAAGTACTACACATGATCAAGGAATACTACAGTGTGTAGTATAGTACTCTACAGTATACTACAAAATTCTATAGTAAGTACTACACATGATCAAGGATATAACAGTGTGTAGTATAGACTCTGCAGTATGCTACAAACTTCTATAGTAAGTACTACACATGATCAAGGAATACTACAGTGTGTAGTATAGTACTCTACAGTATACTACAACATTCTATAGTAAGTACTACACATGATCAAGGAATACTACAGGTGTGTAGTATAGTACTCTACATATACTACAACATTCTATAGTAAGTATACACATGATCAAGAATACTACAGTGTGTCGTATAGTACTCTACAGTATCTACAGTTTTGATCGTGTGTAGAGACGGACGAAGGCGCAGCGTGACTGGAGTTCACACATCTTTACATTACGTTGAAACTAAAACAAGAAACCAACAACGACCGTGCAGTACTGCGGTGCAACATGCACTGACTCAAAAACAAGATCCCACAAAACACTGTGGGGAAAATGGCTGCCTAAATATGATCCCCAATCAGAGACAACGAGAAACAGCTGCCTCTGATTGGGAACCATACCAGGCCAACATAGAAATACAAAAAAAACTAGATTTACCCACCTTAGTCACACCCCGACCTAACAAAATAGAGAATAAAAGGCTCTCTATGGTCAGGGCGTGACAGGTTTACTACAGAATACTATTGAATTAGTAAGTACTATAGGTATTCTATAATAAACTGTAGCGCTTTTTGTTGTTGTTGTCATGTGGCTCTTCCCAAAACCCAATCACATTGTATTTAAACTGAGGACAGCGGTGACGGGCCAAGATAGCGTGCAAGGCAGTGACAGGATATTGCTATCCGTTTCCTCACAGCCTCATAGGAACCTCAAAGGGCAGCCTATTCCCTACATAGTGCACTACATTTGACCAGGACCTGGCCAGAGAGTTTTTACAGTCCCTCTCTACTGTGGCGTTTTGGAGGCCACACTCCAGCTAGACACACTGCGCATGCACCACTCTGTACTGTGGCGTTTTTGGAAGCAGGGGTCTTGTTGGATAAAAAGGCAAGATTTCTTGACCCGGGGGTGTTTTTGGAAGCAGATTATATTAAAATACAAGACTTGACCTAGTTCCTTTTCAAAGAGCACCAACCCATACGGGTGCGCACACACACCAGACACGCCACGCACACTCTCGTTCTGTGTCAACACTTGTACCGTACTGTTACCGTTCCGGGGAACACTTTGAAGCTGGAGTTTATCTCTCTTTAAGACTATAATTAGCAACCGTGGTTTATGATATTTCATTTTTTTTTTCTCCCTGTAAGAAGCCAGATAATCAAAGCCTGACTGAAACCTGTGTGGAGAGCTTTTCTCTTACCAGTGAAATATCCCATTTCTATGTACAGTGGTTGCGGGCTTGCAATCCAGAACTGAAATGAGGAAATAGAGACTAGAGAGAGCTAGAGAGAGCTAGAGAGAGAGAGAGCTAGAGCTAGAGAGAGAAGCTAGAGAGAGAGAGAGAGAGAGCTAGAGAGAGAGAGAGAGAGAGAGAGAGAGAGCTAAGAGCTAGAGAGAGAGAGAGAGAGAGAGAGAGAGAGAGAGAAGAGAGAGAAGAGAGAGAGAGAGAGAGAGAGAGAGAGAGAGAGAGAGAGAAGAGAGAGAGAGAGGAGAGAGAGAGAGAGAGAGAGAGAGAAGAGAGAGAGAGAGAGAGCTAGAGAGAAGAGAGAGAGAGAGAGAGAGAGAGAGAGAGAAAAAGCCAAGCCCAGGAGGTAAACTGATCACTGAGCAGGCAATGCAATTTTCTGGCTCTGTGCCTCCGCTCGACAGTACTTCCTCTTCCCCTCCTCTACTCCTCCCTCCCTCTCTCTCTCCCTCCATCAACTCCTCTCTCTCTCCCTCTACATTCTCTCCTCTCTCCCTCCATGTCAATTCTCTCTCTCTCCCTCCATCGTCTTTCTCTCTCTCTCTCTCCCTCCATCGTCTCCTCTCCTCCTCTCTCTCTCCATCGTCTCCTCTCCTCCTCCCTCCTCTCTCTTCTCCTTCCATCGTCTCCTCTCCTCCTCCTTCCTCTCTTTCTCCCTCCATCGTATCCTCTCTCTCTCTCTCCCGCCATCGTCTCCTCTCCTCTCTCTCTCTCTCCCCTCCTCCTCTCTCACCCTCCATCGTCTCCAGGGCTCTCTATCCTATCCTCTCACACACTCCCTCTTTCGCTCTATCTACAGGCTGTACCATTTCAGCACTCCCCTATTGTCTCGTCCCCCCTGGCTCGGCAAATGGACGACCCACTCTGGCTCCTATGAGGAGCGGCTGGAGAGGATGAGGATGGAGGGGGTTTAGTTTTTAGGAGGGGTCAGTAATGACATGGAGGAGGAGGATAAGGTAATATGGGTGTTTAACTCTTTCAATAAGAGGTCTTCATGAAATAACATTCACAGTGGGATGATATAATGGTACGTGCAAATTAAAACGTATTACCGACAGGACTTGTCCTCTGTTCATTTCATTTGTGAGTTGATGAGAAAACCTGTGCAAGCTTGTTGTCGGTGTCAACCAATTGCAACTTTAAAAAACGTATAGCTTAGGCTGGCCAGGTCCAGATGAAACTGTTCCAGCCGCACACCTCTCTCTCTTTGTGCCTGTGCTGAGGAGAGAGAGAGAGAGGAGTCTAGGCTGATTGCGAAATGAAGGCCTTTTTCATTGAAGTACAATGGAAGTTAGAGTAGAAAGAGTAAGCCGAGAATGGGACTGTCCTCTGTGGGGAGAAGGGACTGTCCTCTGTGGGAGAAGGGGACTGTCCTCTGTGGGGAGAAGGGGACTGTCCTCTGTGGGGAGAAGGGGACTGTCCTCTGTGGGGAGAAGGGGACTGTCTGTGGGGAGAAGGAGACTGTCCTTCTGTTGGGGAGCAGGGGACTGTCCTCTGTGGGGAGAAGGGGACTGCCTCTGTGGGAGAAGGGGACTGTCCTCTGTGGGAGCAGGGACTGTCCTCTGTGGGGAGAGGGGGACTGTCCTCTGTGGGAGAAGGAGACTGTCCTCT
>NW_019943525.1:294370-300048 GCF_002910315.2 Salvelinus sp. IW2-2015
TTGCAACAGGCTTCCTTTTTTTCACTCTGTCATTTAGGTTAGTATGGTGTAGTAACTAACAATGTTGACCATCCTCGTTTCTCCTATCACAAAGCCATTGAACTCTGTAACTAAAAGTTCACCATTGGTCTCATGGTGAAATCCCGAAGCAGTTTCCTTGCCTCTCCGGAACTGATTAGAAAGCGCCTGTAGCTTTGTGGTGACTTGTGTATTGATTTTACACTGTCCCAAAGAGTAATTTAATAACTCACATGCTGCGAGATGAGGTGATAGTGGTCAAGATGTTCTACTTTTGTACATTTACACCGAAAGACAGTCCCCTTCTCCCCACAGAGACAGCCCCTTTCCCCACAGAGGACAGTCTCCTTCTCCCCACAGAGGACAGTCCCCTTCTCCCCACAGAGGGACAGGTCTCCTTCTCCCGACAGAGGACAGCCCCCTTCTCCCCACAGAGGACAGTTCCCTTCTTCCCACAGAGGACAGTCCCCTCTCCCCACAGAGGACAGTTCTCCTTCTCCCCACAGAGGACAGGTCTCTCATTCTCCCACAGAGGACAGTCCCCTTCTCCCCACAGAGGACAGTCCCCCTCCCCCACAGAGGACAGTCCCCTTCTCCCCACAAGGAAGGACAGTCCCCTTCTCCCCACAGAGACAGTCTCCTTCTCCCCACAGAGGACAGTCCCCCTCTCCCCACAGAGGACAGTCCCCCTGCTCCCACCAGAGGGGGACAGTCCCCTTCTCCCCACAGAGGACAGTCCCCTTCTCCCCACAGAGCCAGTCCCCTGCTCCCACAGAGGACAGTCTCCTTTCCCCACAGACGAAGTCCCCTTCTCCCCCACAAGAGCCAGTCCCTTCTCCCCACAGAGGACAGTCCCCTTCTCCCCACAGAGACAGTCCCCTTCTCCCCACAGAGGACCAGTCCCCTTCCCCCCACAGAGGACAGTCCCATCTCGGCTTACTCTTTCTACCTAACTTCCATGTGTACTTCAATGAAAAAAGCTTCATTTTCGCCAATCAGAAACTAACTCCGTCTCTCTCTCTCTCCTCAGCAACAGCACAAAGAGAAGAGTGTGGCGGGCTGAACAGTTTTCATCTGACCTGGCCAGCCTAGCTATACGTTTTTTTGAACAGTTGCAATTGAGTTGACCACCGACAACAAGCTTGCACAGGGTTTTCTCATCAACTCCACAAATGAAATGAACAGAGGACAAGTCCTGTCGGTAAATACGTTTAATTTCACCGTACCATTTATCATCCCACTGGAATTTATTTCATGAAATCTGTATGGAAAGAGTTAAACACCCAATATTACCTTATCCTTTCCTCCTCCATGTCATTACTGACCCCCCTCCTAAAAAACTAAACCCCTCCATCCTCATCCCTCTCGCAGCCGAACTCCTCCATAGGAGCCAGAGTGGGTCGTCCATTTGCCGAGCCAGGGGGACGAGACAATAGGGGAGTGCTGAAATGGTACAGCCTTGATGAGATAGAGCGAAGAGGGAGATGTGTGGAGAATGGAGTAGAGAGCCCTGGAGGACGATGGAGGGTGAGAGAGCGCAGGAGGAGAGAAGAAGAAGAGAGAAAGAGACGATGGCAGGGAGAGAGAGGAGATAGGATACGATGGAGGAGAAAGAGAGGAAGGAGGAGGAGAGGAGAGCGATGGAAGGAGAGAGAGAGGAGGGAGGAGGAGAGGAGACGATGGAGAGAGAGAGAGAGAGAGGAGACGATGGAGGGAGAGAGAGAGAGAAGAGAGACGGATGGAGGGAGAAGAGAGAATTGGACAATGGAGGAGAGAGAGAGGAGATGATAAGGAGAGAGAGAGGAGTTGATGAGGGAGAGAGAGAGGGAGGGAGGAGGTAGAGGAGGGGAAGAGGGAAGTACTGTCGACGGAGGACAGAGGCCAGAAAATTGCATTGCCTGCTTCCGTGATCAGTTTACCTCCTGGGCTTGGCTTGTTCTCTCTCTCTCTCTCGCTCTTCTCCTGCTCTCTCTCTCTCTAGCTCTCTCTTCTCTCTCTCGTCTTCCTCTCTCTCTCTGCTCGCTCTCTCCTCTCTCCTCTCTCTCTCTCTCTCTCTCTCTCTCTCTCCTCTCTCTCTCTCCTCTCTCTCTTTCTCTCTCTCTCTTCTCTCTCTCTCTCTCTTCTCTCTCTCTAGTCAGCTCTTCTCTCTCTGCTCTCTCTCTCTCTCTCTAGCTCTTCTCTCTCTCTCTCTCTAGCTCTCTCTCTAGCCTCTAGAAACTCTCTGATGTGTGGGCCGCAGTCTGAGTGGTTGATGTGTGGGCCCCAGTCTGAGTGGTAGATGTGTGGGCCCCAGTCTGTGAGGTAGATGTGTGGGCCCCAGTCTGAGTGGTAGATGTGTGGGCCCCAGTCTGAGGTAGATGTGTGGGCCCCAGTCTGTGAGGTAGATGTGTGGGCCCCAGTCTGTGAGGTAGATGGACAGCAGTGGTAAAAGAGATGGAGGAGAAGATATTATAATCTCTACTGTACCACAACCCAACAGAATACTATCACAGAGAGAGATACTGTACCACAACCCAACAGAATACTATCACAGAGAGATAAACTGTACCACAACCCAACAGAGTACTATCACAGAGAGATACTGTACCACAACCCAACATAATACTATCACAGAGAGACCCAACAGAGTACTATCACAGAGAGATACTGTACCACAACCCAACAGGCTATAACACATACAGAACATCCAACCATCCCATCACAAGTCTTGTTCCTGGGAGCCCCAAGCCAACAGATCGTGAGGAATGTCAGACTGAGACATTAAAAGCCAAATGGGACAAGACAGGATGTGGAACTCAGCACTTTGACGGGGGAAAAGTTGCTGATGCCGTCCGCGTGATGGCGAGATTAAAAAATAGAAAGGGAAAAAGTAATCCTTCACAAGACCTGTGTCTGTATCTGTGTCTGTGTATGTATCTGTATCGTCTGTGTCTGTACTGTAGTGTCTGTATCTGTGCCTGTATCTGTGTCTGTATCTGTAGTGTCTGTATCTGTAGTGTCTGTATCTGTACCTGTATCTGTGTTCTTTAACCGGTCTCCTCCTCTTGGTAGGCCGTCATTGTAAATAAGAATGTGTTCCTAACTGACTTGCCTAGTTAAATAAAGGTAACATTTATTTTAAAAAATCAACCCCTTTTTTCTTTTCAATTTTTGCCTAAAATGACATACCCAAATCTAACTGCCTGTAGCTCAGGACCTGAAGTAAGGATATGCATGTTCTTGATACCATTTAAAAGGAAACACTTTGAAGTTTGTGGAAATGTGAAAGGAATGTAGGAGAATATAACACAATAGATCTGTTAAAAGATAATACAAAGAAGAAAAAAAACACTTTTTTTGTTGTATTATTTTGTACCATCATCTTTGAAATACAAGAGTAAGGCCATAATGTATTATTCCAGCCCAGGTGCAATTTATATTTTGGCCACTAGATGGGATCAGTGTATGTGCAAAGTTTTAGACTGATCCAATGTACCATTGTATTTCTGTTCAAAACGTTGTATCAAGACTGCCCAAATTTGTTTATTCATAACTTTTCATGTTAAAAATTGTGCACTCTCCTTAAACCATAGCATGGTATTCGTACACTGTAATAGCTACTGTAAATTGGACAGTGCAGTTAGATTATGTCTATGTCCTGGGAAATTGTCTTGTTACTTACAACCTCATGCTAATCGCATTAGCCTACGTTAGCTCAACCGTCCCGTGGAAGGGACACCGATCACAAAGAAGGTGTCAACAAGTGACATCAATAAGGGATCATAGCTTTCACCTGGATTCACCTGGTCAGTCTGATGTCATGGAAAGAGCAGGTGTTCTTAATATTTTGTCCGCTCCGTGTATAGCGAGTCGGGTCAGGGTTTTTTTAGAACGGCGGCCATATTGGAGCCTTTATTCTAAACACGTTGGTGATGTAACAATAGGCGAGCACCTCCGCCAGATCCGCAGATGCACTGAAATGAAATGCTGTAAACAACAGAGCAGGGCATTCATAGTTTAACAGAGTTTTTTTTATTGATTAGTAATGGAGGATAATGTGTATCCAGGTCTGTACACTGTTGTGTAAAAATCCATATTGCTTTCACAAATACAATATGGCGACGTCTGCGTAGGTTTAGCAAAGAGACAGGAGAGCACAACGCCGGAGGTGTCTTTAGCAATGGTATGGAGGCAAGTGGCTCTTGGGAATGTTCAGACAGAACCGACTGCCCAACTTCTAGTATAGTGTAGGACTCTGGATACTTCAAAACTGATTCCGTGAGAATCCATCACAGGAGCCGAGCCAGCATTTGAAGAGATCGACTGAGTGTGATTGGTCAAAGTCGTTAGTGGAGGATTCAATGGAGGACGCTTACCTTGTGATGCTGTGATGTGAACCAGAGAGTCACCTTCCCTCCTTTCCCTTCCCTTCCCTCCCTTCCCTTCCTCTTCCCTTCCCTTCCTTCCCTTCCCTCCCCTCCCCTCTCATTCCCACTACTTCGTCTCTTTTTCGTCTCTCTTCTACTCCCCTTTCAATCCCCTCTCATTCCCATACTCTCTTCTCCTTTTTCGTCTTCTTCTACTCTCTCTCTTCCTCCCTCCTCTCTCCCTACCTCTCCTCTCTCTTACTTCTCTCCTGGATGAAATGGAGGAGTGGCGGGATAGCGGGATAGAGATATGGAGGGACTGAGAATGGAGAGATGGAGAGATGAGAGATGGAGGGATGGAGAGATGGAGGGATGGAGAGATTGAGGGATGAGAGGTGGAGAGTGGAGAGATGGAGAGATGGAGAGTTGAGGGATGGAGAGGTGGAGGGATGGAGAGATGGAAGGATGGAGGATGGAGAGTGGAGGGATGGAGAGATTGGGATGGAGAGATTGAGGGTGAGAGGTGAGAGATGGAGGGATGGAGAGATGGAGAGAATTGAGGATGGAGAGGTGGAGGGATGGAGAGATGAGCGATGGGGGGGGGGGGGGGGGGAGAGGGGGGGAGGGATGGGAGATGGGGATGGAGAGATGGAGAGATTGAGGGATGGAGAGGGAGGGATGGAGATATGGAGGGATGGAGAGGAGGATGGAGAGATGGAGAGGTGGAGGATGGAGAGATGGAGGGATGAGAATGGAGGGATGGGATGGGAGATGGAGGGTGGGAAGATGGAGAGATGGAGGATGGAGAGATGGAGAGATGGAGGGATGGAGAGATGGAGGGATGGAGAGATTGAGAGGTGGAGAGATGATGGGAGAGGTGGAGGGATGGAGGGATGGGGAGATGGAAGGGATGGAGGGATGGAGAGATGGAGGATGGAGAGATGGAGGGAGGAGTGGTGGAGAGATGGAGGATGGAGGGATGAGAGATGGAGAGATGAGGGATGGAGAGATGGAGGGATGGAGGATGGAGGGATGGAGAGATGGAGGAATGGAAGTAGCTGGAGGGATGGAGGGATGGAGGGATGGAGATGGAGGGATGGAGAGATGAGGATGAGAGAATGGAGGAATCTCCCTGTCGGACCCTCTCTCTATACCCCCTCTCTGTCAGACCCTACTCTATATTCTCTGTGCAGACCGTTTCTCTCATCTCTCTGTCAGCTTCTTATCTCTGTCAGACCTCCTCTCTTCTTGTCAACCTCCTTTTTCTGTCAGCCTCTCTATCCCTGTAGACCTCCTCTCTATTCTTGTCGGACC
>NW_019943526.1:0-11528 GCF_002910315.2 Salvelinus sp. IW2-2015
AGTGTACTGTGGACCGAATAACATCTGACTAATATGTGATGTGACCCCAATAAATCTCTGGATAGGTCTGCATCAAATAAGGAACAGTTCTATCATATTCATAAAGCAATCATCACTGCCTAGTGTTTCTCCTCTGTAGCCGAACCGGCTGTCTAGTGAAGCCTGAGGAGACGCCTGTCTTAGCTACCTCGAGCCATCTGGTGTCGAGCGACAGGAGGAGCTGGCCTGGCTTGTCTTCCCCACTTAACAATCCACTCTGACATGGGGTTTGATAGTCAGTGAAAACAGGCTCAAGCCACACTGAACTGACCGGCTGTCAAACATCAGCAAGAGACACGTAACACACGCACACAACAAAAAGTGTTTCACGGTATGCATCCACACATTGAGAGATAGGAGGATGGCTCAATTCTGGAGTGAAAGACAACAATAATAATGTGAAGGAGAGCGAGAGAGAGACAAGACCACAGAACACAGTAGACACACACAGAGGAGAACAGGGGACACAGCAGCAGAGCACCAGACACACAAGAGAGACAGACACCACCAGGTCATATCTGTCGACCAGTTCACTTGGTTGGTTGAGTACACCTTGAGTTGTGGGTAGCTCTCGCGAGGTCAAGACAGGTTTTATCAGAGTGAAAGCTACGGAATTTCTGCATTGTAATGAAAGGAGTTTACAGATCGTCTAGAGAAGAGAGAAGGGGAGACGAGGAACTGATGCTGCTAGGAGAGAGAGAGCAGAGAGAGGAAGGGGAGAGACGGACGTGATGTGTTGGAGCAGAGGGAGAGAAGGAAGAGAGGAAGTGCTAACCTGTGTTAGAAGAGGAGGGAGAGAGAAGGGAGGGGAGAGAGTGATGTGTTAGGATGAGAGAGACGGAGAGAGAGAGAGGGAGAGAAGTGATGGGTGTTAGCGAGAGAGAGAGAAGAGAGAGAGAGAGACGAGAAGAAGGCTAGATGAGGAAGTGATTGTGCGTTTGGAGGAGAAGGAAGAAGGGGGGCAGAGAGACCGAGAAGAGAAGGGAGAGAGGAGCTCGATGTGTTTGGAGAGAAGTCAGAGACGAGAAGGAAGAGAAGCTTGACTGTGTGGAGGGAGAGAGCAGAGAGAAGGGAGAGAGAGGGAGAGGGACGAGCAGGAGTGATGTAGTTTGAGAGAGAGAAACGAGAAGGAGAGAGGCAGTGTTGTCAGAGCAATTATTGTGGATTAATCTTGTGCTGTCTGTGGCCTAGCTCACTTCTAGCAAGGTTCTGTAGCTTACAGATCGCTGTCGAGATGTCAGGCCATGAAAGTTAAATAGAAAGCCAGGTTGCTACCCCTACCAGGTCAGCACGGAGACAGACAAAGCAGCGTACCCTCCCCAGAGATCAACTAGACAGACAAGCAGCGCTACCCTTACCAGAGTCAACTAGAAACCAAGCACGGCTACCCATACCACTGTTCAACTGAAGACCAAGCAGGCTACCCTACCAGGTCAACACTGGAGGACACAGCAGTCCTAGCCCTACCAGCCTCAACTAGAAGACCACAGCGGCTCCCACGTACCAGGTCAACTAGAAAACCAGCAGGCTACCCTAACCAGGTCAACTGGTAGGACCAAGCAGTCTACCCTGACCAGGTCTCCAACTAGAAGACAAGCAGGCTACCTACCAGGTCAACAGAAGACCAAGCAGGCTACCCTACCAGGTTCAACTAGAAGCACGCAGGCTACCTACCAGAGTCACACTAGAAAGCAAGCAGCTACCCTACCCAGGTCAACCGTAGAACGACAAGCCGCTTACCCTACCAGGTCAACTACAAGACCGCAGGCAGGATGTACAGGATATATTCGTATTTAACCAGCAGATGTGCAGTACGTTATTGTATTTTAACCAGCGCAGATGTAGAGTATATATCTGTATGCTTAACCAGGCAGGTGCTAGCGCAGTTAATGGATTGGTATTTAACCAGGCAGAGATGGCTTCAGCTATAGTGTATTTCAACCAGGCAGAATGTACAGTTTATTGTATTATATATCAGGGCAGATGTTCTGAGTCATATTGTATTTTAACCAGGCAGAATGTACAGCTCATATTGTAATTTACAACCAGGCAGATGTTCATAGGTCATATACTCTGTCTATATATACCAGGCAGCTATGTTCGTTATTAGTGCTATTTCTCAACCACGGCAATGTTCAAGCTCATTAGTGATTATTAACCAGGCACATGTACAGCATATATTGTGGATTAACCAGGCAAGTACAGCTCATATTGTATTTAAACCAGAATATTCAGTATCGTGTATTTAACCAGGCAGATGTTACAGTGATCATGTCATTTTAAGCCAGGCAGATTGTTCAGTACTATTGTATTTAAGGCCAGGCACCAGATGCTACAGGTATATTGTATTTATACAGCAGATGTACAGCTAAGATGCTAATTTAACAAGGCAGATGCTACAGTATATTGTAATAACCAGGCAGAATGATACAGCTACTATTGTAATGTTAACAGGCAGGCTGTACAGTTATCTGTATTTAACCACGGCAGGTTGTAGACGTAATTGTATTTAACCAGGCAGGTGTAGAGCTATACTTGTATTAACCAGGCAGGATGATAGAGTATATTTGTATTTAGACCAGGCAGTTTAGAGTAATTGTATTTAACCAGGCAGAATGGTTCAGTATATTGTATTTAACCCAGGCAGTGTTACAGTATTTAGTTATTTAAACCAGGCAGGTGTACAGTATATTGTATGTTAACCAGGCCAGGTGCTACAGTATATTGTTTTAACCCAGGCAGGTGTACAGATATTGTAGTTTAACCAGGCAGTTACAGTTGATACGCTTATATTGTTATTAACAGGCAGATGTACGTGAAGATATATGTAGTATTAACCAGGCCAGAATGCTACAGATATTTCATAGTGTATTTAACCAGCAGCATTGATACACGTATAGTGTATTTAAACCACGGTCAGGTGTTACGAGTATTTTGATATTTAACGCAGAGCAGGTGCCTACAGTATAGCGTATTTACACCAGAGCAGATGTTCAGGTATACGTGGTACTTTAACCAGGGCAGAATGTACGTAATATTGCTTATTTAAACCAGCAGAGATGTTCAGTACTCAGTGTTATTTAAACCAGCGCAGATGATACAGTGATATTGCTATTTAACCAGGCGAGTGTTTCAGCTAATATTGTATTTTAACCAGCGCAGACTGGTACAGTTATTCGTATTCTATTACCAGGCAGGATTGGACCACAGCTAGAGTGTATTGAAACCAGGCAGAGTGTTGCAGTATATTGTATTTAAACCAGGGCAGCGATGTACAGCTATATGTGTGATTTTAACCAGGACAGATGTTCAGTAATTGTATATCTAAGCCAGGCAGACTGTTCAAGTTATAGGGTGCTGATTTAACCAGGCAGATTGTTTCAGCATATAGTTGATATTTAAACCAGGCAGATGTTCAGTATTTTGTATTTAACCAGGCAGTGTAGGGATTGTATTGTAAACCAGGCAGATGTACAGTATATTGTTATTTTAACCAGGACAGTGATGTACAGTATAGTGTATTTACCAGGAGATGTATAGATTATCTGTATTATAAACCAGGCAGCGGGTTTTTTTCGGTTTGTTTTTAAAAAGAGGGGGGTTTATTTTTTTATTTTTTGTTTTTAAATTTAAAAAAACCCCCCCTAGGGGGGCGGGGGGCGGGCCCCAAAGAATGTAAAAAAACAAAGATTAATTGCATCTGTATTTAACCAGCAGATGTCTAGCGTAGATGTATTTCAACCAAGGCAGATGTTCAGATATATTGTATTTAAACCAGGCAGGTGCTAGAGTATCATGTATTTAACAGGCAGATGTAGCAGTATATTGCATATTTAACCAGGAGGGGTAGCAGGTATATCAGTATATTGTATTTAACCAGGCAGGTGTAGAGTATATTGTATTTAACCAGGCAGTTGTACAGTATATTCCCTGCTCTTCTCATACGGTGTTTATTCTCATCAGTAATTCCAAAAGGTCAAATGTACCAGTATAATGCTCAAATAAAAAGGACATGAAATGATAGTTGTGAAAACAAATTAATACATTTGTACAGAATGAGTACAAAATTACTTCAAATCAAAACATGATTTTGAAGCTTCAAATTCTTTGCAAAATGATCAAAATGACATAACATTCTCAATATAAAATGTGGGGAATAAAACTCAGAAAGGATTCAAAACACCGTCAGTGATTAGGCACTTTAGGAAGACCACCACCAAAAGGCAGAAGGGATCTAATTCTACACAGGACTTTAAACACCGTCAGTGTTTTCAACCATTTCCAGTTAGTGTTCCAAGTCTCTGGAATGGTGTTGCAAAAAATGTTGATTATTGGTTTAACAACACACCATGTTAACGAACTCTTTCAGTCTGTCCCAATACCCTCACAACCATGTTTCATATACTCCGGCAAAGTTAAGGTTTCGTCACCTTTAAGGTGGTGGAAGCTCAAGAGCCACTAGTTTGTGTTTACAAAGCACTTCCTTTTAACAGTATCTCCATTTCTCTAAAATCCATCCTCTCCTAGTATCCTCCCCTTCATCTGCACCGATCGGACAAGACTGGACCATAAACCCAACACTGAGGTCCCTTAATGTTTCCTACAACGTTACTTCATTTTATTTCCATATTTTAAAAAAATCACAGCAATTCATACATCTAAGTACACAACATAAAATGTGAATAGCAGCAGGAGGTAAACTGCTATTATTAAAAAATTAAGCCTAATTAAATTAGATTCTTTCATGTCCTCTCTGTCCCAGCCACAGTCAGTCATTGTCTTTTACCTTAATGGAAAAGAGGAGAATTGTAGAGTCATTTATTTAGTAAAGTAATTCATTTCATAAGTGTGGATAAGGATGACAATTCACACATGACACATTCCACTGCTGAATGACATCGTCATGGTAAGATTAGCTTTCTTAATTAATGCAAATTGCTTTAACATAAGTTAATGTTTGTAATTATTTTGACTTCACTATGGATGTGGAATAATATTTAGATCAAATATAAATTCAAAAATGAACAGAAAGTTAATGGAAGAAAAAAAAATGACACTTCGAGAAATGTGCCAATTTGGCTGTCTTATCAAAGGCATCGACATTTTTGTTAAGAGGGTTTGAGGGAAGAGGGAGCAAAAGAAGAGAAGGAGAGAGTTGATGGTGAGGAGTAGGTTTGAGGAAAACAAGGAGAAAGATGAGGATGCTTGAGAAGGAGGAGGAAGAGGAGGAAGAGGAGGAGAGTCAGGCAAGGCGCTGGGAGACAGTGATCCTAAGCCACCATAGTGGGACACGAGTCATCCTGACGGACAGCAGCCCACAAGCAGCTGCACAACGCTGGCTCTACTTCTGTTCTGGGATACTATGTTCGCTACTCAAATCAAATCACGTGTTTAGCAGATGTTATTGCGAATGTAGCGAAATGCTTGTGTTTCTAGCTCCGATAGTGCAGTAATATCTAACAAGTAATGTCTTACAATTCCATAACAATACAAACAAATCTAAAGTAAAGGAATGTGATATATAAATATATGGATGTCAGAGCAACAGACTCAGATACAGTAGAATAGAATACAGTATTTACATATGAGATGAGTAATGCTCATGTGTGTTAAATTGTCTGTCTGAAATGGTGKGCCCCAGAGCTCTGTACTTGGTCCCCTCGTATTCACTATTTATATAAATAATTTAGACAAAAATGTTCAACTTCACTTTTATGCTGATGATACTGTTATTTATTGATGTGCCTCGTCTCTCACAACAGCTTACCAGAACTTCCAAACTGCTTTTTATACTGTTCAACATACATTGTGTCAATTGAAGCTTATCCTCAATCCTCAACTAAACTAATGGTGTTTTCTAAAGCAAGAAAAAGATCTCTGAACCTTTCACCTATTACTACCTGTCAGGGCAACGCGATTGAGACCGTAACCTCAAATATCTTGGAATTTTAATTGATGACGGCCTCTTTTAAATTGCATATTCAACAACTTACAAAGAAAATGTAAACTGAAGTTGGGATTTTATTTTAGGAATAAGGTCTGTTTTCCTTTTGAAGCCAGAAGGAGGTAAGTATCAGCTCCATTTATGCCTTTACTAGACTACGGGGGTATTTTATATATGACTGCTTCCTTCCGCTCAGTGTTTGAGATCAATGGACACCTTTTCCCATGGCGCATTGAGATTGATTTTAAACTGCAAAACCCTTACGCACCACTGCACTTTATATACCAGGGTTGGCTGGCCTTCTCTAGTCACTCGTAGGCTCAGTCACTGGTATACTTTTATTTACAAAGACATTTTGGGTTTACTACCATTTTATTTGKGCATTTTTATTGTTCAGAAATGTGGTGGGTACTCTCTTCGTTCGCTGGACTTTATCCTGCTAACTGTTCCAAATGTCCGAACTGAATTTGGTAAAAGGGCTTTTTATGTACTCTGCGCCATCGATTGGTGTTTTTAAATCACTGATGAAGGATTTTGAGGCTGATTCCCTGACCTGTCAATGTTTTTAATTTGCTGTTTTTGATTTTGTTATACTCTTGTGAATTCTATGGTTTTTACTAGATTACCTGTAGTTTTTCATGTTGTCTGTCTGTAATTGTGTAATGACTTGGTGCTGCCTATCTTGACCAGAACAGTCTTGAAAAAGAGATTACAAATCTCAATGAGCCCTTCCTGGTTAAATAAAGGTTAACTTAAATTAAAATAAAACACGCAAAATATGTTAACATTAAAGTGACTAGTGTTCCATTAAAGTGGCTATAGATTTCAAGTCTATGTATATAGGGCAGCAGCCTCTGTGCTAGTGATGGCTATTTAACAGTCTGATGGCCTTGAGATGGAAGCTGTTTTTCAATCTCAAATCAAATCAAATCAAATTTTATTAGTCACATACACATGGTTAGCAGATGTTAATGCGAGTGTAGCGAAATGCTTGTGCTTCTAGTTCCGACAATGCAGTAATAACCAACAAGTAATCTAACCTAACAATTCCACAACTACTACCTTATACACACACAAGTGTAAAGGGATCTCTGTCCCAGCTTTGATGCACCGGTACTGTCCTCGCCTTCTGGATGATAGCGGGGTGAACAGGCAGTGGCTCGGGTGGTTGTTGTCCTTGATGATCTTTTCGGCCTTCCTGTGACATTGGGTGCTGGTGGTGTCCTGGAGGGCAGGTAGTGACCCCCCGGTGATCCGTACCAGGCGGTAATACAGCCCGACAGGATGCTATCAATAGCGCATCTGTAAAAGTTTGAGAGTCTTTCTTCAGCCTCCTGAGGTTGAAGAGGTGATGTTGCACCTTCTTCACCAAACTCTGTGTGGGTGGACCATTTCAGATTGTCCGTGATGTGTAAGCAGAGGAACTTGAAGCTTTGCACCTTCTCCACTGCGGTGTCGATGTGGATGGGGGGGATGCTCCCTCTGCTGTTTCCTGAAGTCCACGATCATTTCCTTTGTTTTGTTGACGTTGGGGGAGGTTGTTTTCCTGGCACCACCCTCACAGAGCCATTACCTCCTCCATGTAGACTGTCTCGTCATTGTTGGTAATCAGGCCGACTACTGTTGTTTCATCTGCAAACTTGATAATTGAATAAGAGGCGTGCATGGCCACAGAGTCATGGGTGAACAGGGAGTACAGGAGGGGGCTGAGCACGCACCCTTGTGGGGCCCCTGTGTTGAATCAGTGAAGTAGAGGTGTTGTTTCCTACCTTCACCACAGAGGTGATATGATCCTTGACTAGTCTCTCAAAGCACTTTACGATGACAGAAGTGAGTGCTACTGACTACAATTAGAAGAAGACGGAAGAGGCTAATCACAGAGGATTTGTCATGGGTCCTCAGATCCTCAAAAGGTTCTATAACTGCACCATCGAGAGCATCCTGACGGGTTGCATCACTGCCTGGTATGGCAACTGCTCGGCCTCCGACCGCAAGGCACTGCAGAGGGTAGTGCGAACTGCCCAGTACATCACTGGGGCCAAGCTTCCTGCCATCCAGGATCTCTATACCAGGCGTGTGTCAAAGGAAGGCCCTAAAAATTGTCAGAGACTCCAGCCAACCTAGTCATAGACTGTTCTCTCTGCTACCGCACGGCAAGCGGTACCATAGTGCCAATTCTAGGTCCAAGAGGCTTCTAAACAGCTTCCACCCCCCAAGCAATAAGACTCCTGAACAGCTAATCAAATTGATACCCAGATTATTGGCATTGCCCCCCCTCCCCAACTTCTATGCTGCTGCTACTCTGTTATTATCTATGCATAGTCACTTTAATAACTCTACCTACATGTACATACTACCTCAATTCCTCGACACCGGTACCCCCTGTATATATCTCCGCTATTGTTATTTACTGCTGCTCTTTATTTGTTATTATCTCTTACTTTTTTAAGGTATTTTTTTAAACTGCACTGTTGGTTAAGGGCTCGTCAGTAAGCATTTCACTGTAAGGTCTACTACACCTGTTGTATTCAGCATTTCACTGTAAGGTCTACTACACCTGTTGTATTCAGCATTTCACTGTAAGGTCTACTACACCTGTTGTATTCTCAGCATTTCACTGTGAGGTCTACTACACCTTTTGTATTCAGCATTTTCACTGTAAGGCTCGACTACCCTGTTGTATTCACAGCATTTTCACTGTACGGTCTACTACATGGCCTGTTGTTTTTCACCATTTCCTGCGTACGGTCTACTAAACACCTGTTGTATTCAGCATTTCACTGTAAGGTCACTAATACCTGTTGTATTCAGCAATTTCACGTGAGGTCTAGCGTACATGTTGGTAGTTCAGTCATTTCACTGTAAGGTCTACTACCCTGTTGTATTCAGCATTTCACTGTAGGAGGTCTACTACACTGTTAGTTCAGCATTTCACTGTAAGGTCGTACAACACCTGTTTGTATTCGCATTTCACTGTAAGTCTACTACCACTGTTTATTCGAGCTTATTTCACTGTGAGGGTCCTACAACCTGTTGGTATTCAGGCATTTCACTGTAAGGGTCTACTACACCTGTTGTAATCAGCATTTCACTGGTCCCAGGTCATACTACACCTGTTTTATTCAGCATTTCACTGTGAATGGTCTACTAAGCTGACCACCTGTTGTATTACATGATTCTACGATGTTGTGTCAAGCTGCCATGGTACGGCAAGTCACGTACTAAGACACCTGTTGTATTCAGCCATTTCTACTGTGAGGTCTACTACACCTGTTTGTATTCTAATTTCACTGTAGGTCTACTACACCTGTTGTAATTCACAGCATTTCACTGTAAGGTTCTACTACACCTGTTGTATTTTCAGCATTTCACTGTAGGTTCTACACTTCTGTTTTTATTCAGCATTTCACTGTAAGGTCTACTACTGTGTATCAGCCCTGTTGAGTATTGCAGTCATTTCACTGTGAGGTCTACTACACTGTTGTACTTCAGCATTTCACTGAGGTTGCACCTGTTGTATTCAGCATTTCACTGTAAGTGCTAATCAACACCTGTTGTTTATTCAGCATTTCACTGTGAGGCTCTACACCTGTTTGTATTCACGCATTTCAACTGTAAGGTCTACCTGTTGTTATTCGGGCGATGTACCCCAATCACATTTGATGTGACCTGACTTAATGAAGGACAATATATGGTGTGAAACTTTTTTCTTAGGTAAAATCATCATGTCCACAAACCCCATTGACTGAAAAGGAACGTAAATCTGATAATGATTTGGGCTGAACACTGTTAAAAGCTTCCAATCTGGGATTGTGTTTTTATCCAGCGAAATGGCCCCCGACACTTGTTTCGTATGACGCTAGAGGGAATGGAGAGGACAAGAGAAAATGTAAACACTCTCAAATTCCCAAGATTGAATGTTTAATAAAATCAATAAATTAAAAGTTTTTTTTCTAGAGAAAGTAGTTGACAAGTCAATCCTCGTCCAACTCTTTGACCAAAGTGTGATTGATGTGAGGTAGTGTGCCAACCCGGCTGTTCAGGAGGCACAACACTCTGCATGAGTAACAGGACAATAACTCATTCAATGCAAATCAACTTCATGATTAGAAACAAATTGGGAGCAGACAAACTTTCAGACACACTCTTTTAGTCACGCGCGCAGCCAGGCGTGGAGCTCCTCTAAGGGTCATGATTATATGTGACGGACAAGAGAGACTTTTCTGCATTAGCACTTGCTGCGTAACAGTACACAGTTGTAACAAGACAGACAGTACATCAGAGAAGGTAATATAACGTTTTGGAATCACACCTCCTTAAAAAAAGCGATGGCCCTGCCTGAGACGGTAAGCCCAAAGGTCGCCCCAACACATCCGTTGAGGATGTTCTCTTGATCTAAATGGTTAAGAACGGTGAAGTCTGTAAGCAGTACAGAGACACAGCCGAAAGAGGACTGGCCACCCCTCATAGCCTGGTTCCTCTCTAGTTTCTTCCTAGGTTTTGGCCTTTTCTAGGGAGTTTTTTTCTCTAGGCCACCGTGCTTCTACACCCTGCATTGCTTGCTGTGTGGGGTTTTAGGCTGGGTTTCTGTACATCACTTTGAGATATCAGCTGAGTACGAAGGGCTATATAAAATAAACTTGATTTGATTTGAGTTACACTAACTAAGCGCACTCGGAGAGAATGCTAGCAAGGCCAATGTGACGGTGAAGCACAACTTCAGCTTACATCATTTTAGGTTCGTAACTTTAGGTTACACGATGTGGCGGTGAAGACACGCTAGTTCACCAAGGGGAACATTTCACACACACACACAACACACACACACACACACACACACACACACACACCACACACACACACACACACACACACCACACACACACACACACACACACACACACAACACCTCAAAATGTAGCTGCATATGTGCCGATTCACGTTGTTGTTTCTCGAGGTAAAACGGTCACAGATTAGTATGACACTGCCATCATTAGCTAATCAGCTTGAAAACACTCATCTCCTGAATTATAGCAATTATGTGGGGATGTCGCTGCTGGGAAAAGCACAACACAAAGAGAATCAATCCTTAAACCCACACCAAGATAAAAGATTTCTACTAGGATTGTTCTGAGTTGATAGTGTGACCCAGATTTTAGCTGCCGATCCCACAGACTTCCTTTTCCACCATTCCTCCCTCCAGAAGGAGAAGACGCTAACTATCTAACATGGTTGTTTGAGCGTAATGATAAGAATTAGATTGGATGCCGTGTTTCAGGTTAACAACATACACAACATCATGTTGTAGTTGATCAGATGATATCGTGGTATTAACTAAAACCAACTTATTCCATAGTGTTATCATATGAAACAGGTGTTTCTGGGTATAACAGAAAGGATGCTGACTTATCAGTCCCGGACTAAAAAAAGATATAATCTAACAAAAAGAAAAATCTAAAACGTTATTTTCTAAAGCGACAATGCCCTGTATGGTCCTCTAAGCTCCTAACATATAAATATTAACCAGCTCAGGGCTCCGGAACAG
>NW_019943526.1:11553-17794 GCF_002910315.2 Salvelinus sp. IW2-2015
GGGAGGAGAGAATGGGTCTACTACACCTGTTGTATTCAGCATTTCACTGTAAGGTCTACTACACTGTTGTATTCAGCATTTCACTGTAAGGTCTCTAACACCTGTTGTATTCCAGCATTTCACTGTGAGGTCTACTACACTGTTGTATTCAGCATTCACTGTGAGGTCTACTACACCTGTTGTATTCGGCATTTCACTGTAAGTGTCTACTCACCCTGTTGTATTCGGCCATTTCACTGTAGGTCTACTACATCCTGTTGTATTCAGCATTTCACTGTAAGGTCTACTACACCCGTTGTAATTCAGCATTTCACTGTAAGGTCCTACTACACACTGTTGTATTCAGCATTTCACTGTAAGGTCTACACCCTGTTGTATTCAGCATTTCACTGTAAGGTCTACTACAGCTGTTGTTTCAGCATTTACTGTAAGGTCTCAACTACCACGCTGCTTGGTATTCAGCATTTCCACTGTGGAGGTCTACTCACACCTGTTGTACTTCAGATTTCACTGTAGGTCGCTACACCTGTTGTATTTCAGCATTTCACTGTGAGGTCTACTGACACCTGTGTTTATTCAGCGCATTCTACTTGTGAAGGTCTACACACTGTGTATTCAGCACTTTCACTGTACGGTCTAACCTGTTTGTATTTCGGCGGCATTGGTTACCGAAATCACATTTGATGTGACTGACTTAAATGAAGGACAATATATGGTGTGAAACTTTTCTCTTAGGTAATTATCAATGTCACAACCCCATTGACTGAAAAGGAACGTAATATCTGATAATGATTTGGGCTGACACGTTAAAAGTCTTCCAATCTGGGGAATTGTTTGTTCCAGCGAAATGGCCCCGACACTTGTTTTCGGTATGACCGCTGAGGAATGGAGGGCAAGAGAAAATGTAAACACTCTCAAATTCCCAGATTGTATGTTTTAATAAAATCAATAAATTAAAAGTTTTTCTTAATTAGAGAAAGTGTTGACAAGTCATCCTCGTCCCAAACCCTTTGACCAAGAGGTGTGATTGTGTGAGGATAGTGTGAACCCGGCTGTTCAGGAGGCACAACACTCTGCACTGAGTAACAGGACAATAACTCATTCAATGGCAAATGCAACTTCATGATTAGAAACAAATTGGGAGGCAAGACAAACTTTCAGGCAAACTCATTTTTAGTCACGCGCAGCACGGCGTGGACGCTCCTCTAAGGGTCATGATTATATGGTGCGGAACAGAGAGACTTTTTCTGCATTAGCACTGCTGCTAACAGTACACAGTTGTAAACAAGACAGACAGTACATCAGGAGGGTAATATAACGTTTTGGAATCACACTCTTAAAAAAAAAAGCGATGGCCCTGCCTGAGACCGGTAAGCCCAAAGGTCGCCCCAACACATCCGTGTGAGGATGTTCTCTTGATCTAAATGGTTAAAGACGGGTGGAAGTCGTAAGCAGTACAGAGACCAGCCAGAAGGAGGACTGGCCACCCCTCATAGCCTGGTTCTCTCTCTAGGTTTCTTCCTAGGGCTTGGCCTTTCTAGGGAGTTTTTTCCTAGGCCCACCGTGCTTCTACCCCTGCATTGCTTGCTGTTGGGGGTTTTAGGCTGGGTTTCTGTACATCACTTTGAGATATCAGCTGATGTACGAAGGGCTATATAAAATAAACTTGATTTGATTTGAGTTACACTAACTAGCGCACTCGGAGAGAATGCTAGCAGGGCCAATGTGACGGTGAAGCACAACTTCAGCTTACATCATTTTAGGTTACGTAACTTTAGGTTACACGATGTGGCGGTGAAGACACGCTAGTGTCACCAAGGGGAACATTTCACACACACACAACGCACACAAACAACACACACACACACACACACACACACACACACACACACACACAAACACACACACACCACACACCACACACACACACACACAGCACACCTCAAAATGTAGCTGCACATGTGCCGATGATCACGTTGTTGTTTCCTGGAGGTAAACACGGTCACAGATTAGTATGAGCACTGCCATCATTAGCTATATACAGCTTGAAAACACTCATCTCTGAATTATAGAATTATGTGGATGGCTGCTGGAAAAGCATCAGGGTTAGGATAAAGTTTAGGTTTTTGGGTTAGGGTTAGGGTTAGGGTTAAGGTTAGGGTTTAGGGTTAGGGTAAGAGTACGGGTTTTAGGATTGAGGGTTGGTTTAGGGGTTAGGGAAATAGGATTTGTTGAATGGGACTGATGGTATGTCCCACAAGGTTTAGCTGTAAGCAAGACTGTGTGTGTGTGTGTGTGTGTGTGTGTGTGGTGTGTGTGGTGTGTGTGTGTGTGTGTGTGTGTGTGAGTGTGTGTGTGTGTGGTGTTGTGTGTGTGTGTGTGTGTGTGTTGGTGTGTGTGTCTGTCTAGCGTCACAGGATGGATAACATTTCAGCTGACATGTCTGCCGAGAAAGAAACTCGAGGAAACCCAGCCTGTGCTAATACCTTTGTGTGAAGGCAGGTATTTAAGTAGAATAACACCATACAGAAAGTAGAAGGGAGAGGAGGGAATGTACTTGGATGAGTGCAGACCCAGGAAAGCTACCTGACATTATCTTCGTTAGATTAGTTCAACGGKTGGAGCAGCCGACTGGAGAGATTAACTCAACACAGAACGTGTGTGAATCGACAGAGCAGGGTCGAGTTAGGAGAAGGAAGCTAAGCTTGGTACCTTTGTATAAACCTAATAACTCCAGTGGAGGCTGGTGGGAAGAGCTATAGGAGGACGGGCTCATTGTAATAGCTGGAATTGAATCGATGGAACGGAGTCAAACATGTAGGTTTCCATATCGTTGACTCCGTTCCATTAATACCGTTCCAGCCATTACAATGAGCCAGTCCTCCTATAGCTCCTCCCACCAGCCTCCACTGTCCACAGCTGAAATGACCTGCGCTGCCCATGTTGCTTCTCGGACTGAGTCTGTATAGTGTGTGCTGAGTCTGAATCAAACGTGTGTCTAGGATACAGCTCCAGACTGGCTAGCTACAGGATCACAACACAGCAATCATTCCAGACAGCAAGTGTGTTACCGACTTCGTGTAGCAAACTAGACCTATGTAAACTACACCTCCATAGCTGACCTGTGTGTGTGTGTGTGTAGACTCACGGCAGGTCCATAGCTGACCTGTGTGTGTGTGTGTAGACTCACTGCAGGTCCATAGCTGACCTGTGTGTGTGTGTAGACTCACGGCAGGTCCATAGCTGACCTGTGTGTGTGTGTGTAGACTCACGGCAGGTCCATAGCTGCATGGATCTCAGCAAAGCAAGCGTGCACGTTAACACAGTGTCTGGATCCGTCTGTGTGTAAGTGTCAGTGGGCTGAATTATTGTGGATAGTAGCATGCACGATGGGGTTAACAGCCTCGTGTTCTCCGTGTGTGACAACACAGCTGTAAGGCAACAGAGGCCAGAACTAGCACGGTGTCCTACCATCAGCACCCCTGTACTAGACCCACATGCATATCGCTACACCCGCAATAACATCTGCTAAACACGTGTATGTGACCAATAACATGGTATTTAATTTAGACCCACTGAACATGAAGGACACACACACAGTACATACTTATGATGGGCTATATGCATGCGCACCCCCACCCACACACCCCCACACACACACATCAAACACCCCTAAACACACACCCCTACACACACACACACCAACACAGCCAACACACACACACACACACACACACACACACACACACACACACACACCACACACACACACACACACACACACCCACACACACACCACACACACACCACACACCACACACAAAGCACACACAACGCGGGGACTAAATAAGGATGGCAGGGCAGCAGCCTGCCAACCCTGATCTGGTATGGAAATCACCACAGAGAGCACTAAACAGGATACTACACTGTTAAAAAATATATATATATAAAAAAAAAAAGGTAAATATGTTCATTATCATGAATCACTACAAATACGTGCTTGGATTCTATCATTTTTATCTCTGCATGAATATTGGAGCTTGTAAGTTACTTGAATGACATCTGCATATTCAGTTTGATTGAATGACACATTTCTGTACTGTGTCTAAAGAGATCATCATACAGAGACATGACATTTCCATGTGTGCTGCAGTGCAACTTCAGGACAAAACTGTACAAAAACAGGGCAAAACTGTACAAAAACAGGACAAAACTGTACAAAAACAGGACAAAACTGTACAAAAACAGGACAAAACTGTACAAAAACAGGACAAAACTGTACAGAACTGTACAAAAACAGGACAAAACTGTACAAAAACAGGACAAAACTGTACAAAAACAGGACAAAACTGTACAAAAACAGTAAATGGATGAATGCTATTGGTTGTTTTAAAAAATCTTCCAATAAAGCGATGTAACTGCCCGGCACAGCGAAATCCTTCTTCCTGCAGGATAATAGCTTGAATTGATTAGAGAGGATGTGCTTGTGAAGAATTCTCCCATGTTCGGTATATATTGGTTTCCGTTCTAAACCTGAGTAGCAATCAGACGAGGGGAGATTGCCTGAGAGAGGCAGTCTTTGTGACAATAGGCACACACGTGTGTGTGTGTGTGTGTGTGTGTGTGTGTGTGTGTGTGTGTGTGTGTGTGGCACAAATATCTCTATAACCGTTCAAAGTGGCACTACTACAGAGTTCCACTACTACAGAGTTCCACTACTACAGAGTTTCACTACTACAGAGTTCCACTACTACAGAGTTCCACTACTACAGAGTTCCACTACTACAGAGTTTCACTACTACAGAGTTCCACTACTACAGAGTTCCACTACTACAGAGTTTCACTACTACAGAGTTCCACTACTACAGAGTTTCACTACTACAGAGTTTCACTACTACAGAGTTTCACTACTACAGAGTTTCACTACTACAGAGTTCCACTACTACAGAGTTTCACTACTACAGAGTTTCACTACTACAGAGTTCCACTACTACAGAGTTTCCTTGTATCTCTCCTTTCAAATAATGGATGGCCTGGTCCTATGAGAAGTGTGTTCAGAACTTTATCCTGGTCCTATGAGAAGTGTGTTCAGAACTACGCCTGCTGCAGTAGTCTAGTAAAGGAACCTCGGAGGCAGGAAAGGCCTGCTGCAGTAGTCTAGTAATAGGAACTCGAGGCAGGAAACGCCTGCTTGCAGTAGTCTAGTAAAGAACTCGGATGGCAGGAACGCCTGCTGCAGTTAGTCCTGTAAAGGCACCTGGAGGCAGGAAACGCCTGCTTGCAGTAGTCTAGTAAAAGGAACCTCGGGAGAGAGAAGGGAGGGGAGGAGAGGGAATGAGGGGAAGGAAAGGGGGAAAGACATAAGAGACAGTAGCTAGAATAGAGAGAGGAGAAGAAGAGAGGTGCGAGGCAGAGGAGAGAGAGAGGGAGGAGCACGCGCCACGCCGCCACAGGGGAGGCCGGGAGAGATGGGGGGGGGAATTGAGGATGAAGAGAAAAAGAAGATCGGGAGGAGAGGAGAGGTAAGGAGGTGGAGGGGGGGGACGGATGTGTGAGGAAGAAGGAGAGGGGAACGAGGACAAGGAGAGAGGCGAAAAGAGCGGAGGGGAAGGAAGGAGGGCAGAAAGGGGAAAGAGACGGAGGAAGGGAAGGGAGAGGAAGAAAGAAAAGAAGGAAGGAAATGAGAGGAGCGGAAGAAGAGAGGAGGAGCGGAAGAGAGGAAGGAAGATGGAGAGAAAGAGGAAGAGAAGGAGAGAGAGAGGAAGGAGAATAGAGAAGAGAGAGTGGGAAGAGAAAGGATAGAGGGAGGGCAGGGGAAAATGCTGCTGCAGTCGTCTAGTAAAGGAACCTCGGAGGAGGAAAATGCTGCTGCAGTAGTCTAAGTAAGGAACCTCGGAGGCAGAAACGCCTACATGCAGTAGGTCTAGTAAAGGAACCTCGGAGGCAGGAAAGGCCTGCTGCAGACTTTCCGTCTCTTGGGAATGAACGACTACTACTGACTATGTTTAGTTTACTCTGCGGTGTGAATGACTACAAGCTTTGTTTGTTGATTCATTGAATACTGAGGATGGCAGGATGATCCTTGAGGTACAGCAGGCCCTCATCAGATGTTTTAGAGAACGCACTTGCTCATAGGACCAGGATAGAGTTCTTGAACAGCACTTATCATAGGACCAGGATAGAGTTCTGACACACTTCTCATAGGACAGGATTAGTTCTGACACACTTCTTCATAGGCCAA
>NW_019943526.1:17819-23364 GCF_002910315.2 Salvelinus sp. IW2-2015
ATCGACAGAAAGATCTCTCATTTACATTATGGTGGAGAAGTTTTTCTCCTCTCAGGGGGGACCACACACACCAGTGGAGGGCTGTTTTTGGGTGTCGTTGTAACAAACGAGGACCCAGCTAGGGAATGATACGCTGACACTGCACCGTAGGGTGCAGTAGTCTAGTAAGGAACCTCCGAGGCAGGAAACGCCTGCGTGCCAGTAGTCCTAGTAAAGGGAACTCGGAGCAGGAAAACGCCTGCTGCAGTAGTCTAGTAAAAGAACCTCGGAGGCAGGAAAGGCCTGCTGCGTAGTCTAGTAATAGAACTCGGAGGCAGGAAACGCCCTGCTGCAGTAGTCTAGTAAACGAAAACTCCGGAGGCAGGAAAGCGCCTGCTCAGATCAGTCTAGTACAAGGAACCTGGAGGCAGGAAAGCGCCTGCTTGCAGTAGTCTAGTAAAGGAACCTCGGAGGCCAGGAAATGCCTGCTGCAGTTAGTCTAGTAAAGCAACACCTCGGAGGCAGGGGAAATCCTTGCCTGCAGGAGCTACTAGCTAAAGGAAACCTCGGCAGGCCAGGAAACGCCTACTGCAGTAGGTCGGAGTAAACGGAACCCGGAGCAGGAAAGGCCTGCTGCCAGGACATTTCCGTCTCTTGAATGACGACTACTTACCGCGACTATCACGTTTACGTTTACTCTGCCTGCGTGTGAAATGACTACAAGCTTTGTTTGTTGATGTCATGGAATCACTGAGGCCATCGCCAGGAGTGATCCTTGAGGTAAGCCAAGGCCCTCTCAGATGTTCTTGAGAGAACGCACTTCTCATAGCGACCAGGATAAAAGTTCCTGAACACACATTCTCACTAGACCACGGATCAAAGTTTCTGAACACACTTCTCATAGGACCAGGATCAGAGTTCTGAACCACACTTCTCCATAGGACCAGGATAAAGTTCTGAACACCACTTCTCAAGGACCAGGATAGTTTCCTGCCTCCGAGGTTCCTTTACTAGACTACTGCAGCAGGCGTTTCCTGCCTCCGAGGTTCCTTTACTAGACTACTGCACCCTACGGTGCATTGTCAGCGTATCATTCCCCTAGCTGGGTCCTCGTTTGTTACACCACCAAAAACAGCCCTCCACTGGGTGTGTGTGTCCCCCCTGAGAGGAGAAAAACTTCTCCCCATAATGTAAATGACAGATCTTTACTGTCGATGCCTAACAGGGACTGTGATTGGCTATGCTGAGGAGTGGCTGCACACACACACACACACACACACACACACACACACACACACACACACACACACACACACACACACCAACAGCGTGTGTATCAACACTTGTCTTAACACACACACCTGATGAATGGCTATGGACACTTGTCTTAACTTTTAACCTCCCACTCAACTCAGCTCGCAGGAAACAGCACCCCACTGACAGACAAGACAGATGACTGCTGGGGTTTTTTCTGTTTCTTCAGGAGGACAACTAGCCCCATAGCAAGATAGCATCTTTCAACAGCAGCTATGAAGAGTCAACCACTAGGAGGAAATGACTGTAGTTCTGTCTCAAACAACAACAAAGCTTCTTCTTATGGGCCAATGGCTGTAGAGAAATGTATACAGATCCAACTCAGGTAGAATTACATTCCTAGCATATTGTACACCGTGTTCTGTTCTAGCCTCTAAAGAGCAATAGTGGTGCGGATCTAGTAACAGAAGGAACAGATAGGTGGAGGAACAGTCTCCCCAGTAGTCATGGGACCAGAGCTCTAAGAGGAGAGTTCTGGGTAGGTATTCCAGGACCATATGGTCTACCCAAAGCCTTGTGCAAATACAGGATCAGGAACAGGAGGTCTGCCCGGTGCACATGGGAGTGGAGGTCTAGGAATCTCAGTAGACTGTAGTTCTGGGACTAAAGGCCCTGGATCTAGGACATCCAGCAGGGTCGTAGGGTCACCCTGGCTCTAGGACATCCAGCAGGGTCGTAGGGTCACCCTGGCTCTAGGACATACAGCAGGGTGGTAGGGTCACCCTGGCTCTAGGACATCCAGCAGGGTCGTAGGGTCACCCTGGCTCTAGGACATACAGCAGGGTCGTAGGGTCACTAGACCCACAGAGCGAAAGAGTCTCTCTCTGCATCTCTCTCACACACACTACATTTTCCTGACAGAGATCTAACTGCATAAATATGAGTCCTGTATTTTCATGTCAGACTTTCATCTCTTCCATCGGTCCAGTCAGTCTCATCTTTGCATCTCAAAGCAGGGAAACGTGAGTCATAGACAGATACCTATCTACTGTTGACTTACTACTGTACATAAAGGTACGTGCGTATTGCACGGAAAATTGAATTAGTTATCCTGTGGATCAGAGTGCTGCATTATTCTCAGCACACATTAAGCCTGTCTGCCACAGTGTGTACCTACATATGTCCTAGGACTAAAAAAGTGTTTTAATGGCTTAGGATAAATACAGCAGGCACAATGGCCTGCAGAGAGAGGCAGAGAGACACAGAGAGACACAGAGAGACACAGAGGCAGAGGCCCAAACAGAGACAGGGAGAGACAGACAGACACAGAGGCAGAGACCCAAACAGAGACAGACAGACACAGAGACACAGAGGCAGAGACCCAAACAGAGACAGACAGACACAGAGACACAGAGGCAGAGACCCAAACAGAGACAGAGAGACACAGAGAGAAGGAAAAGCAGAGGCATAGAGACAGAGACCCAAACAGAGACAGAGAGAGACAGACAGACACAGGGACACAGAGGCAGAGACCCAAACAGAGACAGAGAGACACAGAGAGAAGGAAAAGCAGAGGCATAGAGACATGATGCTCTGAGTCCTCCAATCACATTATCACCCTCTAATGAGTGCTCCATGCGGACTAGCCCTAAACAGAGTGCTCCATGCGGACTAGCCCTAAACAGAGTGCTCCATGCGGACTAGCCCTAAACAGAGTGATCTACATGGACTAGCCCTAAACAGAGTGATCGAGTCTCTTCTCTGCATCTCTCTCACACACACTACATTTTCCTGACAGAGATCTAACTGCATAAATATGAGTCCTGTCATTTTTCATGTCAGACTTTCATCTCTTCCATTGGTCCAGTCAGTCTCATCTTTGCATCTCAAAGCAGGGAAACGTGAAGTCATAGACAGATACCTATCTACTGTTGACTTACTACTGTACATAAAGGTACGTGCGTATTGCACTGGAAAATTATGAATTAGTTATCCTGTGGATCAGAGTGCTTGCATTATTCTCAGCCACAACATTAAGCCTGTCTGCCACAGTGTGTACCCTACCATTATGTCCTAGGACTAAAAAAGTGTTTTTAATGGCTTAGGATAAATACAGCAGGCGCACAATGGCCTGCAAGAAGAGGCACGAGAGACACAGAGAGACACAGAGAGACACAGAGGCAGAGGCCCAAACAGAGACAGTAGCGAGAGACAGACAGACACAGAGACACAGAGGCAGAGACCCAACACAGAGAGAGACAGACAGACACAGAGTACACAGAGGCAGAGACCCAAACAGAGACAGAGAGACACAGAGAGAAGGAAAAGCAGAAGGGCATAGAGACAGAGGACCCAAACAGAGACAGAGAGAGACAGACAGACACACGGACACAGACGCAGAGACCCAAACAGAGACAGAAGAGACCACAGAGACACAGAGGCAGAGACCCAAACAGAGACAGAGAGACACAGAGAGAAGGAAAAGCAGAGTTGCATAGAGACAGAGACCCAAAACAGAGACAGAGAGAGACAGACAGACACAGGGACACAGAGGCAGAGGACCAAAACAGAGACAGACAGACACAGAGACACAGAGGCAGACGACCCAAACAGAGACAGAGAGACACAGAGAGAAGGAAAAGCAGAGGCATTAAAGACAGAAGACCCAAACAGAGACAGAAGAGACAGACAGACACAGGGACACAGAGGCAGAGACCCAAAACAGAGACAGAGAGACACAGAGAGAAGGAAAAGCAGAGGCATAGAGAACATGGATTTTTGCTCTGATGTCCCTCCCAATCACATTAATCACACCTTCATAGTGCTCTGAGCGCATGAGCTAACGAAGGCTCCATGCGCGGGGACTAGCCCTACAAGGCTCATGACGACGTGATTAAGCTGACTCACTATGCGACTAGCCCTAAAACAGAAGTGCATCCACATTCGGACTAGCCTAAAACAGACTAGTGAAGCTTACAAATAGGCCTAGCCTCGTAAACATCCCTTGTGAGTGATCCACTACTGAGACTGAACCCTAAACAGCACGTGATCTACATGGACTAGACCCCTAACAGAGTGTCTCCACATAGACTAACCCTAAACAGAGTGATCCACATTGCGACTAACCCCTAAACAGAGGCTGCTAGGACTACCCCAAAACAGGAGTCTAGCACCTAAACGGGGGCCCTATGGACTAGCGCCTAAAAGATTGATCCACATGGACTAGCCCCCTAACAAGGAGTGATCTACAGTGGACTAGCCCCTAAAACAGAGTGATCCCAGATGGCTACTTAACCCTTAAAACAGATGTTGACTCTACATGGAACTAGCCCTAAACACGAGTGTTTCCCATGTAATACTACGCCCTTAACAGAGGTGATCTACATGGACTAGCCCTAAACAGAGTGTATCCCACATGGACTAACCCTAAAACAGAGTGAATCCACAATGGAACTACCCTAAAACAAGAGTTGCTCCATGCGAAACTAGCCCTTAACAGAGGTGCTCCCATGCGGACGTACCTCCTTTAACAGCCAGTGCTCCACTGACTGGAACTAGCCCGTAAACAGGCATAGTGATCCACATTGGACTAGCCCTGAACAGAGTGATCTACATGGACTAGCCCTTATCAACACAGAGTGCTCCAATGACGGATAGCCTACGCCCTATAAACAGAGTGCTCCACATGGACTAGCCTAGAACAGAGTTGATCCACATGGACTAGCCACTTAACAGAGTGGTCCTCCAGTAGTGGACTAACCCTAAACAGAGTCGCTCCACATGGAACTGAGCCCTAAAACATGAGTGCATCCTACATGGACTTAGCCCCTAAACAGAGTGCTGCCCACGATGGACTACCCTTAAACAGAGTTGCCTCCACATGGTCGACTAGCCCTACAGACCCATGGAGTACAGTGTCACATACTGCCCTAAACGGTGTCGACTTAGCCCTAAAAGCTACACAGGACTGCCTAAAACAGTGTGATCCTACATGGACTAGCCCTAAACAGGAGTAGCATACCTACAATGGACTATGCCCTAACAGAGTGCTCCTACATGGGAATCTAGCTCCGCTACAACCAGAGTGATCCACATGGACTAGCCCTAAAACAGCAGGTGGCTTCCACGTGACTAGCCCTAATACAGAGTGTCTACACATGGTACCTAAGCCCTAATCAGAGTGGTGTCACATGATCTCAGCCTCATTCAACAGAGTGTCCTCAGGAGCGTACAACCCTAAACAGAGGTGATCTAATGACTAGCCCTAAACAGAGTGCTTCACATTGGACTAGCCGACTGAACAAGAGTTGAA
>NW_019943526.1:23389-27462 GCF_002910315.2 Salvelinus sp. IW2-2015
CTCCAGCATGGACTAACCCTACGAACAGCGTGATCTACATGGACTAGCCCTAACACAGAGTGTTCCACATAACTACCCTAAACAGCAGTGAATCCCACATTTGGAACTAACCCCATCTCTCGGGGGTCCACATGGACTAGCCCTAAACAGAGTGATCTACATGGACTAGCCCTAAACAGAGTGCTTCACATGGACTAGCCCTGAACAGAGTGATCTACATGGACTAACCCTATACAGAGTGCTCCACATGGACACATTACCATTCATTTAGACTGATATGACGACAATATATATACAGTCAGAGTCAAACGTTTGGACACCTACTCATTGCAGGGTATTTATTTTTACTATTTTCTACATTGTAGAATATTCGTTAAGACATCAAAACTATGAAATAACACATGATCATGTAGTAACCAAAACAGTGTTGCTTAATATGTACTTGGTCTTTTCCCAAATAGGGCTATCGTCTGTACACCCCCCCACCTTGTCACAACACAACTGATTGGCTCAAACGCATTAAGGAAAGAAATTCCCCAAATGAACTTAGGCACACCTGTTAATTGAAAATTGAAAAGCATTCCTGGTGAATACCTCATGAAGCTGGTTGAGAGAATGCCAAGAGTGTGCAAAGCTGTCATCAAGGCAAAGGTTGGCTATAAAAAAAAATGGATTTGTTTCACACTTTTTTGGTTACTACATGTGTTATTTCATAGTTTTGATGTCTTCACTATTATTCTACAATGTAGGAAATAGTACAACTAAAGAAAAACACTGCAATGAGTAGGTGTGTCCAAACRTTTTACTTGTACGGTGTATATACACACAGCATTCTAAAAGTATTCAGACCCCTTCACTTTTGCCACATTTCGTTACGTTACAGCCTTACTCAACAACAACAAAAATAGCTGTGCAGTGAAACTTCCCATCCAACCTGACAGAGCTTGAGAAGAAATGGGAAAAACTCCCCAAAACCAGGTGTGCCAAGCTTGTAGCGTCATACCCAAGAAAGCTCGAGGCTGCAGTCGCTGACAAAGGTGCTTCAACAAAGTACTGAGGAAAGGGGCTGACCTTCTGTAAATGTGATATAATTTTTTTATTTTACATTTTTACTAAACCCGTCTTTGCTTTGTCATTATGGGGTATTGTGTGTAGATTAAGTCGTTTTTTCTCCTCATCAATCAATTTTATAATAAAGGCTGTAACGAAATGTGATAAGGGGTCTGAATACTTTCCGAATGTCATGTATATACAGTCCACATTTTAGATTTTCGGTTACAACCACYGTGTCTTTGTGAGATGCAGAGTAAGTGAATGGATGATCTCTGCATGTGTGGTTCCCACCGTGAAGCATGGAGGAGGAGGTGTGATGGTGTGAGGGGTGCTTTGCTGGTGACACTGTCAGTGATTTATTTAGAATTAAAGGCACACTTAACCAGCATGGCTACCACAACATTCTGCAGTGATACGCCATCCCATCTGGTTTGCGCTTAGTTTAGAATCTCAAATATTTTGATTTGTTCAACACTTTTTGGGGGTTTCTACATGACTCCATATGGTGTTACTTCATAGTTGATGTCTTCACTATTATTCTACAATGTAGAAAATAGTCAAAAATAAAGAAAAACCCTTGAATGAGTCGGTGTGTCCAAACTTTTGACTGGTACTGTGTATAATCACAAAGCACCACTACACACACCATGTGCACTTAACTTGAGAACCTTAAATAAAAAGAAAACCAGAGTATTTTAACCAACCAGAGTATTTAAACCAACCAGAGTATTTTAACCAACATTACACATTACCCAATAATAACAAAACCAAAAGCAGGTTTTTAAAAATGAGTCTTCTTGGGTATGATGCTACAAGCTTGGCACACCTGTATTTGGGAAGTTTCTCCAATTCTTCTCTGTAGAGCCTCTCAAGCTCTGTCAGGTTGGATGGGGAACATTGCTATACAGCGAATTTCAGGTCTCTCCAGAGATGTTTGATCGGGTTCAAGTCCGGGCTCTGGATGGGCCACTCAAGGACATTCAGGGACTCATGCTGTGGGGATGTTTTTCAGCAGCAGGGACTGGGGGACTTGTCAGGATTGAGGAAAAAATGAACAGAGCAAAGTACAGAAAGATCCTTGATGAAAGCCTGCTCCAAAGCACTCAGGACCTCGGAAAGTGAACWTTCTTCCCAGTCTAACAGGACAACAACCCTAAGCACACAGCCAAGACAATGCAGAATTGGCTTCGGGACAAGATGCTGCCACCACCATGCTTCACCGTAGGGATGGTACCTGGTTTCCTCCAGACGTGACGCTTGGCATTCCAGCCAAAGAGTTCAATCTTGGTTTCATCAGACAAGAGAATCTTGTTTCTCATGGTCTGAGTCCTTTAGGTGCCTTTTGGCAAACGCCAAGCGGGCTGTCATGTGCCTTTTACTGAGGAGTGGCTTCCGTCTGGCCACTCTACCATAAAGGCCTGATTGATGGAGTGCTACAGAGATGGTTGTCCTTCTGGAAGGTTCTCCCATCTCCACAGAGGAACTCTGGAGCTGTGTCAGTGACCATCAGGTTCTTGGTCACCTCCCTGACAAAAGTCCTTCTCCTCCCATTGCTCAGTTTGGTCGGCTGGCCAGCTCTAGGAAGAGTCTTGGTGGTTCCAAACTTCTTCCATTTAAGAATGATGGAGGCCACTGTGTTCTTGGGGACCTTCTATGCTGCAGAAATGTGTTGGTACCCTTCACCAGATCTGTGCCTCGACACAATCCTTTCTCGGAGGTCTACAGACAATTCCTTCAACCTCATGGTTTGTTTTTTTCTCTGACATGCACTGTCAACTGTGGGACCTTATGTAGACAGGTGTGTGCCTTTCCAAATCATGTGCAATCAATTTCATTTACCACAGGTGGACTCCAATCAAGTTGTAGAAACATTGTAGAAAACAGGACGCACATGAGCTCAACTTTGAGTCTCATAGTAAAGGGTCTGAATACTTATGTAAATAAGGTATCGKTTTTTTATACATTTGAAAACATTTCTAAAAAAACTGTTTTTGCTTTGTCATTATGGGGTATTGTGATGTCATTATGGGGTATTGTGATGTCATTATGGGGTATTGTGATGTCATTATGGGGTATTGTGATGTCATTATGGGGTATTGTGTGTAGATTGCTGAGGATATTTTTTTTTTTTATCCCAAAAAAATTGAAAGGCTGTAACATAAAATGTGGAAAAAGTCAAGGAGTCTGAATACTTTCCAAAGGCACTGTACATGTTGCCTTCATCAGCACATAGGAATGGAAATGTGTCATCGAGCACGACTACACACCACGTACACATGTGCTCTTTGAGTAGTCTACATGTAGTCTATAACCCATAGAATATTTTGTCATTGCCTCATTTATAAGCACAGCAGAAGGAAAGGAGAAAGAAAATGAAGTGTAAAATAAAATAAAATGTCTGCTTTTACTGAGCGATCATGCATGCCAACAGTGATCAGTCAGACATGACAGTCCCAAGCTGTGGTGTTATGGTACAGACCCATGTTGGGGGGGCTGCAATGCCCTCAGGGTAGTCAGGGCAACACGCACACACAAATGCACATACACACGCTTGAAACATGTGCATGCATGCACGCACACACACCATCTGTACAATAAACTGTTTGGAAAGCTCCATCTCACACAGACTACACAGCCGTGAGTACACAGACTACACAGCCGTGAGTACACAGACTACACAGACGTGAGTACACAGTACCAACTGAATGCCTTCAACTGAAATGTGTCTTCCTCATTTAACCCCTCCCCTCTGAATCAGAGAGGTGCGGGGGGGCTGCCTTAAATCGACGACACCCAGGGAACAGTGGGTTAACGGCCGTGCTCAGGGGCAGAACGACAGATTTTGAACTTGCCAGCTCTGGGATTAGATCCAGCAACTTTTCAGTTACTGGCCCAACGCTCTAACCACTAGGCTACCTGCCACCCAGTGTTAGTTGGGTGTGTGTGGTGTGTGTGTGTGTGTGTGTGTGTGTGTGTGTGTGTGTGTGTGTGTGTGTGTGTGGTGTGTGTGTGTGTGTGTG
>NW_019943526.1:27662-40973 GCF_002910315.2 Salvelinus sp. IW2-2015
TGTGTGTGTGTGTGTGTGTGTGTGTGTATATCAGGGAGGGGGAACTAATGAAGTACATCTTCTCTTGTAATATCGAGCACATGAGTTTATAGAATGGTAATAGTATGTTTACCACGTCATTGGGATGGAGAACTGTCTGGAGAAATAACCTGTCGTGAAAATCTGCACAGTAGTTAACCTCCCTTTGCTCTGTCTTGTAGCCAGACTACCATCCTGGTTTACCCGGCCCGCCACCCACCCACCCCCGGCCTGAAGATAAGATCACGACACCTTCAGACAGTCCCCCACCTCTTGGCTCGGATTAGAAAGTACACTTAAAATGCACACACACACACACACCCCAAAATGTGAAGTTTTATAGCAAACCTCATTCTATTTCTATACATTTTGCAATGAGGCTGATAGAATTTTGCATTTTTAAAGCTAATTTCCTGCTATTCTACACGTTTTTCCATGAGGCTGAGAGAACATGTAGCAGTTCAACAGCTAATTTCCTGATTTTCAAACCCAAACATACAGTGATAGCAAAAGTTATTTCTCCAGTAATTCAAATGTATACTCATTGTCACGTCACATCCTTTAGAGGTAAAGCACTGGTACGGCACATCTACTGTAGCCCACGAAGTAACAGAGTTTCAGACTAAAATCCACGGACTCCATACATGTGCATAATGACAACTTATTGTAAAGTGGCCTAATTAGACTACAGAGTGAGTTGGAATTCTGCCAAGTCGAATAGACACACACATCTGACCCAGAACCAGTTGACTACGGAACCACACAATCTGTGAACCCAAGGCTAGGCTACAGAACCAGTCATAATGAAAAACACATATTGTAACAACACAGCTGTAGCAAGAGGAAAGCGGGAACTAAAATCATAAAGACACGTGCTGCTATGAGCGGCGCGCAGCTCTGAGCCTAGTAGCGTTTTATTCCAGCCTGATACGACATCAAAACGACCCCTCATTTCATTCAACACAGCTTCCAATATTGTGCCTAAATATCTAAGATCAGAAAGAAATGACAAACCTCAAGATCACAAGCAACATCGCCTTTTGCTTGGTTTTCATAATACAAAAACCCTCGGTCTTACCTTGTTCGTTCATTCTCTGCAGACATAAAGTCAGTTTTATTCTCCAGCCCGGCATGTTGGTAAAGATGAAAGCTGTCTCTGAACAGAGATAATGATGTTGTAATAAGGCAAACGATGATGACGGAGGAGAACGGTCGTAAACGGCTACTTCTCTTCGGATTATGTGTCAGCGAGCGCCGCAGTAAGTGTCTCTTTTCGGCACTTCAGAGAGAGTGCGAGTCCCGGGAAGTGTTAGCAAAAAAACATACCCTAAGCAGATGGACGTTGGTCCTTTTTGGCAACCTGCGCTCAGGGGTAGACGTAACATGGTAAACGTAAAATCCATTTCACTCCATTTGATGATATGCTACAGTGCCTTGCAAAAGAATTCACCCCCTTGATGTTTTTCCTATTTTGTTTCATACAACCTGTCATTTGATTTCATGTAATGTAAATACACAAAATGGTCCAAATTGGTGAAGTGAAATGAAAAAAATTACTTGTTTAAAAAAATATATAATAATTACAAAACGGAAAAGTGGTGCATGCATATGTATTTCCCCCCTTTGCTATGAAGCCCCTAAATAAGATCTGGTGCCACCAATGACCTTCAGAAGTCACATAATTAGTTAAATAAAGTCCACCTGTGTTCAATCTAAGTGTTACACATGGAATAAATAAACGTACAGTCAGTAACACAATAGAAAAAATATATATACAGTGTGTGCAAATGACGTAAGATTAGGGAGGTAAAGGAGGAATTGGCTTTGGGGGTGACCAGTGAGATATACCTCCTGGAGCGCGTGCTACGGGTGGGTGCTGCTATGGTGACCAGTGAGCTGAGACAGGGCAGGGCTTTACCTAGCAAAGACTTATAGATGACCTGGAGCCAGTGGGTTTGGCAACGAATATGAAGCGAGGGCCAGCCAACGAGAGCATACAGGTCGCAGTGGTGGGGAGTATATGGGGCTTTGGTGGTGACTAAAAAACCACGAATGGGCACTGTGTAATATGTACTGCAATCCACAATTGTGCTGAGTTAGGATGTATATGGAGGGCTATTTATGGTAATCAACACAGTCGCATCGAAGTCAAGTGAGATCCGGTTAGCTCTAGTTTATTTACTGAGGTATTGTTTGGCAGCCTACTGAGTGAAGGACTGCTTGGTATACGAAGATGGAAGCTGCGGATTATCTAGATTTTACAGGTCTAACCAGACACCATAGGTATTGTAGGAATGTCCAATAATATAATATCTAAGTCAGACCGTCCAAATTAGTCGATGACGGGAGACAGGGTGAGGCAAGATCGGACCGCAATCGGTTGATAGCATAGCATTAATAACAGTTTTACGTGATTTTTGATAAGAGCTGTCTGGAGGCCCTGGGAAAGAGATTGTGCGCATTGAAGCTCATCGGAAGGTTAGCTAACACAGTGTCCAAAGAAGGTCCAGAAGTAATACAGGAACTTTGGTGTACCCGTTCCTTGTCCGTTAGAGGTGGATTCAGGATCCCACCAAGCCAGCAACGTGCGACATCCATTTGACTCGTATTTACAGAGAAAAGAGCTCGGCCCCGGATATTGAACCCTGTGGACCCATATATAGAGACTGCCAGAGAGGGCCGGACAAGAGCCCTCCGATTTGACACAACTGAACTCTGTCTGAGATAGTAGTTTTGACCAGGTGGGCAGTCGGTTGCTTATAGAAAACCAAGGCTGTTGAGTCTGCCGATAAGAATGTGATGATTGACAGAGTCGAAAGGCCTTGGGCCAGGTTGATGAATATCGCCACAGTATGGTTTTTATCAATGTGGCTACGATTACCGTTTAGGAACCTTGGAGTGTGGCTGAGGTGCACTCATGGCCAGCTCGGAAACCAGATCGCATAGCGGAGAAGGTACCGGTGGGTTTCGAAATGGTCGGTGATGCTGTTTGTTAACTTGGCTTTGAAGGGTAAGATAGATACAGGTCTGTAACAGTTTGGGTCTAGAGTGTCTCCCCCTTTGAAGGACGGTGAGGATCGGCAGCTTTCCAATCTTTGGGGAATTCTCAACGATTACGAAAAGAGAGTTGGAACATGCTTTAATAGGGGTTGCAAACAGGCTTTGCAAAAGGCCAGAATTTTTGCAGCTCATTTGCAGCTCGATCTGAGACATGGTGAAGAAAATGGCAGCTTAGGGAAAAGTATGCTGTGAAGGATGGGTGCAGGACTGTTGACCGGGTAGGGCATATCCAGGTGGAAAGCATGGCCAGCCTAGAAAAATGCTTATTGAAATTCTCAATTATCGTGGATTATTGGTGGTGACAGTGTTCCTAGCCTCAGTGCAGTGGGCAGCTGAGAGGAGGTTGTCTTATTCTCCATGGACTTTACAGTGTCCCAAACTTTTTGAGTTGTGCTACAGGATGCAAATTTATGTGCTGAAAAGAGCTAGCCTTTGCTTTCCTAACTGCCTGTGTATATTGGTTCCTAACTTCCCTGAAAAGTTGCATATCGCGGGGGATATTTGATGCTAATGCAGTACGCCACAGGATGTTTTTGTGCTGGTCAAGGGCAGACAGGTCTGGAGTGAACCAAGGGCTATATCTGTTCCCGGTTCTACATTTTTTTAATGGGGCATGCTTATTTAAGATGGTGAGGAAAGCACTTTTAAAGAATAACCAGGCATCCTCTACTGACGGAATGAGGTCAATATCCTTTCAGGATACCCGGGCCAGGTCGATTAGAAAGGCCTGCTCGCTGAAGTGTTTTAGGATTTGGGTTTGTACCTGGTAGGTTCATTGATCATTTTTGTGAGATTGAGGGCATCTAGCTTAGATTGTAGGACGGCCGGGGTGTTATTAAGCATATCCCAGTTTAGGTCACCAAACAGTACGAGCTCTGAAGATAGATGGGGGGCAATCAATTCACATATGGTGTCCAGGGCACAGCTGGGGGCTGAARGTGGTCTATAACAACCGGCAACGGTGAGAGACTTGTTTCTGGAAAGGTGGATTTTTAGAAGTASAAGCTCGAATTGTTTGGGCACAGACCTGGATAGTATGACAKAACTCTGCAGGCTATCTCTGCAGTAGATTGCAACWCCRCCCCCTTTGGCAGTTCTATCTTGTCGGAAAATGTTATAGTTAGGGATGAACATTTCTGGATTTTTGGTGGCCTTCCTAAACCAGGATTCAGACACGGCTAGGACATCAGGTTTGCAGAGTGTGCTAAAGCAGTGAATAAAACAACTTAGGGAAGAGGTTTCTAATGTTAACATGCATGAAACCAAGGTTTTTACGGTTACAGTCAACAAATGAGAGCGCCTGGGGAATGGGAATGGAGCTAGGCGCTGCCGGGCCTGGATTAACCTCTATATCACCAGAGGAACAGAGGAGGAGTAGGATAAGGGTACAGCTAAAGGCTATAAGGACTGGTCATCTAGTGCGTTCGGAACAGAGAGTAAAAGGAGCAGGTTTCTGGGCGCGGAAGAATAGATTCAAGGCATAATGTACAGACAAGGGTATGGTAGGATGTGAATACAGTGGAGGTAAACCTAGGCATTGAGTGACRATGAGAGAGGTTTTGTCTCTAGAGACACCATTTAAACCAGGTGAGGTCACCGCATGTGTGGGAG
This sequence comes from Salvelinus sp. IW2-2015, assembly GCF_002910315.2. NCBI lineage: Eukaryota > Metazoa > Chordata > Actinopteri > Salmoniformes > Salmonidae > Salvelinus > Salvelinus sp. IW2-2015. The sequence continues at coordinate 32,352 of NW_019943526.1, forward strand.
GTGGAACAAAAGGGCTAGCTAAAGCATAATGAGCAGGATGGAAGCTCTACAGTGAAATAAGACAATAAWCACTAACCAAAACAGCAATGGACAAGGCATATTGACATTAGGGAGAGGCATGCATAGCCGAGGGATCATAGGGGTCCAATGAGTAGCTRGGCGAGCTGGAGACACRGCGATTCAGACAGCTAGCGGGCCGGGGCTAGGAGACTAGCAGAAGGGCCTTAGGGGGACGTCGCGACGTAAGAGTCTGTTGTAGCCCCCTCGGACGGTTACGTCGGCAGACCAGTCATGACGGATCGGCGTGGCTCCGTAAAGGCAGTAAAAGTCCAGGCCAATTGACAAAATAGGTACTGTAGCCCAAGGAGTGGCTGATGGACCTCTTCAGCTAGCCGGGAGATGGGCCTAGCACAAGGCTAGTTCCCGGCTAACTGGTGCTTGCTTCGGGACAGAGACGTTAGCCAGGATTAGCTACTCGGATAGCAGCTAGCTAGCTGCGTTGATCCAGGTGAAAAGGTTCAGAGCTTGCGGTAGGAATCCGGAGATATGGAGATTTGGTGGAGAAAAAGCAGTCCGGTATGCTCTGGGTTGAATCGCGCTGTGCAGACTGGCAGGAGTTGACCGGGCTAAGGTTAGCTGATGACCGCTAGCAGTGGCTAGCTGACTACTAGCTAGTAGCTAGTTAGCTGGCTAGCTTCTGTTGGGGGTTCCGGTTTGTGTTAATGGACAGTCCAGCAGGCATCGGCTGTGTAGCCGAGTGATCATAGGGTCCAATGAGCAGCACTAGATGAAACAGGCCACAGTTCGGTAGTCGATTACTATGTTGAGTGAGCGGGAGCCACGGCATTCAGGGAGCTAGCAGGCCGGCGCTAGCAGATGGATCACCAAACATCCACAACGCAGAAGCCGGTTGAGAGCACATCGGCCGAGTTACGTCAGCAGACCAGTCGTGATGGATCGGCGGGGCTCCGTGTCGACAAAGGGTCCAGGCCAATTGGCAAGAGAAGTGTTGTAGTTGGTGTACTTCGTTTGCTAGACGGGAGATGGGCCTAGCTTGGGGCTAACTGGTGCATGCTTCTGGACAAGGGCGTTAGCCACAATAGCTCCTCGGTAGCAACTAGCTAGTTGCGAAGATCCGGTGTAATGGTCCAGAGCTTGCGGCAGGAATCCGGTGATGTAGTGGAAAAGAGCAGTCCGATATGCTCAGGGCTGGTATCGCGCTGTGCAGACTGGCAGGTATTTTCCGGGCTATCCAGGCTAAAGCAGCAGGAGTCCGAGCTAAAGGTAAAAACCGCTAGCAGAGGCTAACAATGACTAAATAGCTAGTAGCTAATTAGCTGGCTAGCTTCTGATGGAGGTTCCAGTTATAAGGTCTAAAAAAAATAGCTGATCCGTACCACATTGATTGAGGCGGGCTGCAGGAATGTATATTTATTTCGAAAATGAAAAAAAAGAGATTGAAATGTATACAAAACCCCCCAGAAAAAGACAATATTTACATGGGACGAAAACAAACACGTCTTACTGCTGTGCCATCTTGGATACTCAGCTGGCCCCTCCCTGGATTTTGTGTTAAATGACAAGTATTCCCAAACTGGGGATTTGGAATTCTGACAAGTCGAATAGACACACACACCACACAAATCTGACAATGCCGTCTGGGGTAAATAAAAATGTAAATAAAAATGTGATTCACATTWAAAAAATAAAAAATAAAATCMTTTTTTTGTTGTTTTCAAACAGTCCATTTATATTTTCCAACGGGTCTATACATTTGGGTGAGGTTTTTTTCTTGCCTGAGTAGCCTTGTTCCACTGCCAAAAATAAAATTAAACCATCTAGTGTTCAGTGAAATAACAACACAATGTCAAATACAAGTAGCCTAGTCAAATAATTAACGTCCAATCACATTAACCGTTACTCTCTCGCGGGAATTCGACTAACGGTCCGTATGTAGCCAAACGTAGCTGCTGCTCATGTTGGTATCTGTACTGATGGAGCAAAAGCCATGAAAGGGAGACATAGTGGAGTGGTAACGCGCGTGCAAGCAGTTACTCCCGACGCCACTTGGGTACACTGCAGCATCCACCGAGAGGCTCTTGCTGCCAGGGGAATTCCTGACAGCTTGAAAGACGTTTTGGACACTACAGTAAAAATGGTTAACTTTGTTAAAGCAAGGCCCCTGAACTCTCGTGTATTTTCTGCACTATGCAATGATATGGGCAGCGACCATGTAACGCTTTTACAACATACAGAACTGCACTGGTTATCAAGGGGCAAAGTATTGCCACGTTTTTTGAGTTGAGAGACGAGCTTAAAGTTTTCTTTACTGAGCATAATTTTCACTTGTCTGACCGCTTGCATGATGACAAGTTTCTCACACGACTGGTCTATCTGGGTGATGTATTTCATCGAAATTGCAGCAAGTGGTTCTTTGAACATTTTATTTAATCAGAAGCCACTGCCAGATTTCAGGATTGGGCTGCGCTCAGAGTATCCTGTCTTGGCAAATCGCGCTGTTAAGACACTGATGCCCTTTGCAATCACATACCTATGTGAGAGTGGATTCTCGGCCCTCACTAGCATGAAAACTAAATACAGGCACAGACTACGTGTGGGAAATKATTTAAGACTGAGACTCTCTCCAATACAACCCAACATTGCAGAGTTATGTGCATCCTTTCAAGTACACCCTTCTCATTAACCTGTGGTGAGTTATTCACAATTTTCGATGAACAAATAAGGTTTTATATGTAAGATGGTTAAATAAAGAGCAACATTATTGATTATTATTATATTATTATTTGTGCCCTGGTCCTATAAGAGCTCTTTGTCACTTCCCACGAGCCGGGTAGTGACAAAAACTCACACTCATTCTTATGTTTAATAAATGTATAGTGTATAGTGTGTGTGTGGCAGGCTTACAATGATGGCAGAAAACAACATTTGAGAGTGCGCTGACCCTGGTGCTAGAGGGGGTACGTAGCTGGAGGTTGAATGTTTTAAGGGGTACGGGACTATAAACATTTGGGAACCACTGCTCTACAACAAAGCTTTCTTAGTGTCCAACAAGCTTTCTCTACCCTTAACCTTGTTCTGAACACCTCCAAAACCAAGGTCATGTGGTTTGGTAAGAAGAATGCCCCTCCTCCCACAGGTGTTATTACTACCTCTGAGGGTTTAGAGCTTAAGGTAGATTGCTACTGTAGTGGAATGCTACTGTTGTTGAATGTTACTGTAGTTGAATGCTACTGTAGTTGAATGTTACTGTAGTTGAATGTTACTGTAGTGGAATGCTACTGTAGTGAAATGTTACTGTTGGAAGTTACTGTAGTTGAATGTTACTGTAGTGGAAGGCTACTGTAGTGGAATGCTACTGTATGTTGAATGTTACTGTAGTTGAAATGTTACTGTAGTGGAATGTTTACTGTAGTGGAATGCTAACTGTAGTTGAATGTACTTGCTAGTTGAATGTTAGCTAGTAGTGGACATGCTACTGTATGTGGATGTTAACTGTAGTGAATGTTACTGTAGTTGAATGTTACTGTAGTTGAATGTTACTGTATGTTGTATTTGTGAATCTCTGAGCAATGTTCTATTGATTCCCAGGGTCACTTCAGGGGTCATTGCGGGGCTGCAACTGGATGTATCTCATTCAAGCAGGCAGAAATACAGCCTGTATGACACGTTTTGCATCATATTTTTTGTTGTTGTTGTGAAGTTTGTTATTCGTGGCCATAAGTGAGCAGCACATATAGACACCGCTTGAGAAGCAGAGAGAGACAGAGAGCATCACACACCGCTTGGGAAGCAGAGAGACTTGCGCCGCTGCCTGCACGTCTCAGAACAGGAACGCTCGGGGTCGGAGAGTCTCTGCTGATAGGCTACTCGGTTTGACATCTCACTGGCTACAGTAGCGGAGGAGGCAGACTCCTCAACAGCCCATCTGTCTGATCCCAACACTTATAAGCTCGTGATTTTCTCAAACATGACAATGCTTATGGCATTATAAAATGGTGGAAAATGATTAATTAGGATGCATCTATTTAGTTTAATATTCTATATGCTACTCTCTCTCTCTCTTACCCACACACTTTGAGATGGCACTGCTGAACATGTTACCTCAGTTGCAGTTCCATTCCTCCTCAGAGAGCTGAACGATGATGATGAGGATGATGATGATGGTGGTGATGACAAGGATGAAGATGGTGATGAGGATGATGGTGGTAGTGATGATGATAGTGATGAGGATGATGGTGGTAGTGATGATGATGATGGTGATGATGATAGTGATGAGGATGATGGTGGTAGTGATGATGGTGATGAGGATGATGGTGGTAGTGATGAGGATGATGGTGGTGATGATGATTATGGTACAGGTGATGATGGTGGTCGTAGTGATGATGATGGTAGTGATGATGATCAAATCAAATTGTATTCGTCACATACGCCGAATACAACAGGTGTAGGTAGACCATACAGTGAAATGCTTACTTACAAGCCCTTAACCAACAATGTAGTTAAGAAAATACCTAAAAAAAAGTAAGAGATAAGAATAACAAATAATTAAAGAGCTGCAGTAAATAACAATAGCGGGGCTATATACAGGGTGTTACGGTACAGAGTCAATGTGGAGGGGTACCGGTGTCGAGGTAATTATTAAGGTAATATGTACATCTAGGTAGAGTTATTAAAGTGGCTATGTATAGATAATAACAGAGAGAAGGGGGGCGGGGCAATGCAAATAGTCTGGGTAGCCATTTGATTAGCTGTTCAGGAGTCTTATGGCTTGGGGGTAGAAGCTGTTTAGAAGCCTCTTGGACCTAGACTTGGCGCTCCGGTACCGCTTGCCRTGCGGTAGCAGAGAGAACAGTCTATGACTAGGGTGGCTGGAGTCTTTGACAATTGTTAGGGCCTTCCCCTGACACCGCCTAGTATAGAGGTCCTGGATGGCAGGAAGCTTGGCCCCAGTGATGTACTGGGCCATACGCACTACCCTCTGTACTGCCTTGCGGTCGGAGGCCGAGCAGTTGCCATACCAGGCGGTGATGCAACCAGTCAGGATGCTCTCGATGGTGCAGCTGTAAAACCTTTTGAGGATCTGAGGACCCATGCCAAATCTTTTCAGTCTCCTGAGGGGAAATAGGTTTAGTCATGCCCTCTTCATAACTGTCTTGGTGTGCTTGGACAATGTTAGTTTGTTGTGGACGCCAAGGAACTTGAAGCTCTCAACCTGCTCCACTACAGCCCCGTCGATGAGAATGGGGCCGTGCTCAGTCATCCTTTTTCTTGTGGTCCACAATCATCTCCTTTGTCTTGATCACGTTGAGGGAGAGGTTGTTGTCCTGGCACCACACGGTCAGGTCTCTGACCTCCTCCCTATAGGCTGGCTCATCGTTGTCTTTGTGTCATCGGCAAATACATTTGCCGATGACACAAAGCAACGATGAGCCAGCCTATAGGGGGAGTCAGAGACCTGACCGTGTGGTGCCAGGACAACAACCTCTCCCTCAACGTGATCAAGACCAAAGGAGATGATTGTGGACCACAAGAAAAAGGAATGACTGAGCACGGCCCCATTCCTCATCGACGGGGCTGTAGTGGAGCAGGTTGAGAGCTTCAAGTTCCTTGGCGTCCACAACAAAACTAAAATGTCCAAGCACACCAAGACAGTTATGAAGAGGGCATGACTAAACCTATTCCCCTCAGGAGACTGAAAAGAGGCATGGGTCCTCAGATCCTCAAAAGTTTACAAGCTGCACCCATCGAGAGCATCCTGACTGGTGCAATCCACCGCCTGGTATGGTCAAAACTGCTCGGCCTCCGACCGCAAGCAGTACAGAGGGTAGTGCATATGGCCCAGTACATCACTGGGCCAAGCTCTTCCTGCCATCCAGGACCTCTATACTAGGCGGTGTCAGGGGAAGGCGCCTAACAATTGTCAAAGACTCCAGCCACCCATCATAGACTGTTCTCTCTGCTACCGCAAGCGGCAAGCGGTACCGTAGCGCCAAGTCTAGTCCAAAGAGGCTTCTAAAACAGCTTCTACCCCAAAGCCATAAGACTCCTGAACAGCTAATCCACATGTGCTACCCAGACTATTGCATTGCCCCGCCCCCCTTCTCTCTGTTATTATTATACATAGCCACTTTAATAACTCTACCTAGATGTACATATTACCTTAATTACCTCGACACCGGTACCCCTCCACATTGACTCTGTACCGTAACACCCTGTATATAGCCCCGCTATTGTTATTACTGCAGCTCTTTAATTATTTGTTATTCTTATCTCTTACTTTTTTAGTATTTCTTAACTACATTGTGGTTAAGGCTTGTAAGATAGCATTTCACTGTAATGGTCTACCTACACCTGTTGTATTCGGCCGTATGTGACGAATACAAATTTGATTTGATCATCATCACTACCATCATCATCACTACGACCACCATCTCACCTGTACCATAAATCATCATCACCACCATCATCCTCATCACTACCACCATCATCCTCATCACCATCATCCACTACACCAATCATCCTCATCACTATCATCATCACCATCATCTCCATCACTTCACTCCACATCATCCTCATCACTATCATCATCACTCACCATCATCCTCATCACCATCTTCAATCCTTGTCATCACCACATCATCTAACATCCTCATCATCAATCGTTCAGCTCTCTCTGAGAGGAATGAACTGCAACTGAGGTAACATGTTCAGCAGTGCCATCTCAAAGTGTGTGGGTAAGAGAGAGAGAGGTAGCATATAGAATATTAAACTAAATAGATGCTCCTAATTAATCATTTTCCACCATTTTATAATGCCATAAAGCATTGTCATGTTTGGAGAAAATCACGAGCTATAAGTGTTGGGATCAGACAGATGGGCTGTTGAGGAGTCTGCCTCCTCCGCTACTGTAGCCAGTGAGATGTCAAACCGAGTAGCCTATCAGCAAGAGACTCTCCGACCCGAGCGTTCCTGTTCTGAGACGTGCAGGCAGCGGCGCAAGTCTCTCTGCTTCCCAAGCGGTGTGTGTGCTCTCTGTCTCTCTCTGCTTTCTCAAGCCGGTGTCTATATGTGCTGCTCACTTATGGCCACGAATAACAAACTCACAACAACAACAAAAAATATGATGCAAAAACGTGTCATACAGGCTGTATTTTCCTTGCCTGCTTGATGAGATACATCCAGTTGCAGCCCCCGCAATGACCCTGAAGTGACCCTGGGAACAATAGAACATTGCTCAGCCCAGTTCTACAATACAACATTAACAGTAACATTCAAACTACAGTAAACATTCAACTACAGTAACATTCCACTACAAGTAGCATCCACGACAGTAACATTCAACTACAGTAACATTCTGAACTTACAGTACGGCATTCCACTACCAGTAACATTCCACTACAGTAACATTTCAACTAACAGTAACATTCAACTACAGTAGCATTCCACTACAGTAGCATTCCACTACAGTAACATTCAACTACAGTAACATTCCATAACAGTAACATTTCACTACAGTAACATTCCATACGTAGCATTCAGTAGCATCATCAACTACAGTAATTCAATACGTACCAACTACAGTAGCATTTCACTACAGTAGCATCCACTACAGTAACATCTCCACACATACATTCAGACTACAGTAAGCATTCAACTACAGTAACATTCAACAACAAAGCATTCCAACTCAGTGCAATCTACCTTAAGCTCTAAACCCTCAGAGGTATAATAACACCTGTGGGAGGAGGGGCGATTACTTCTATAACCAAACCACATGACCTTGGTTTTGGAGCTGTCAGAACAAGGTTAAGGGTAGAGAAAGCTTGTTGGACACTAAGAAAGCTTTGTTGTAAGAGCAGTGGTTCCAAATGTTTATAGTCCCGTACCCCTTAAAACATTCAAACCTCCAGCTACGTACCCCCTCTAGCACCAGGGTCAGCCACTCTCAAATGTTGTTTCTGCCATCATATGTAAGCCTGCACCACACACTATACACTATACATTTATTAAACATAAGAATGAGTGTAGTTTTTGTCACTACCCGGCTCGTGGAAGTGACACAAGAGCTCTTATAGGGACCAGGGCACAATAATAATATAATAATAATCAATAATGTTGCTCTTTATTTAACCATCTTACATATAAAACCTTATTTTGTTCATCGAAAATTGTGAAATAACTCACCACAGGTTAATGAGAAGGGTGTACTTGAAAGGATGCACATAACTCTGCAAGTTGGGTTGTATTGGAGAGAGTCTCAGTCTTAAATCATTTCCCACACCGTAATTCTGTGCCTCGATATTTAGTTTTCATGCTAGTCGAGGGCCCGAGAATCCACTCTCACATAGGTATGTGATTGGCAAAGGGCATCAGTGTCCTTAACCACGCGATTTGCAAGACAGGATACTCTGAGCTGCAGCACCAAATCCCTGAAACTCTGGCAGTGGACCTTCTGATTAAATAAAATGTTTCAAAGAACCACTTGCTGCAAATTCGCATGCAACAATAACATCACCCAAGATATGACCAGTCGTGTGGAGAAGACTTGCATCCATGCTAAGCGGTCAGCAAGTGAACAAATTATGCTCAGTAAAGAAACTT